>NW_009604372.1:0-2164 GCF_000690535.1 Cariama cristata | reverse complement strand
CTTTGTTCAATTTAAAAGTAATAAATGCTCTGTTTGCTTTCAGGATAACAGTCAGCTCATCTTCTGCAACAACACTGTTTTGTGCACCTACAAGAAATTCCCACTATGGTCCTGTTGTGTCCTCCTTGTCTAGAGTGCCTTTGCTGGTGATTGCAAACTGTTGGAAAGTTCTTGGTGCTCACATCTTAGCTTCAATTAATTTTTGCAATAGATGAGGATCGTTGTCCTGCTTCTGGGAGGCTCCAGGCTGAGCTCCATGTGACCTAGATCTCCTCATCTGAGAAAGATCTCTGGATTTTCCCTGCACGTCCAGGAATCTGCAGCTGTAAAATGAATTTTTAAAAGTGATTTATTTCAAATCACCTGCTCAATAATGCCATTTTTGCTCCCATAGCAAAATACTGAGATGCTGGCATGTAGATCTGGTTTGTATTACAGTGTCAGGTCAACCAAGGAACTGCCATGGTATTTCAGCCTCTTTGCTTACCAGAAGAGGAGGACTGCTTCTGCCACCAATGTCTAGGTGATTTTACATCTGGCAACTATCTTGAGAGCTGTTTGCAGAAGCAATAGTGGAGGAAAACCAGGATATTGGCGTTCCTGAGTCTGGGTTTGGGTTTCCAGATTAGCAAGTGTTTAAACTAGCAGTGAACCACGGATAATGAGGGATAACATTTAAAATTAGCATTTGACTCTGTAAGAAGTGATGAGCTACGCGCCCAATATTCCCGGAGTTCAGAGGAACTTTACATTTCAGCCTGGCAAGTCAATATCTCCAACAGATTAAGAAAAGCATGCCAGCTGGCAATTAGGGCTTTGAGCCCTGGTCACAGCAACATCTGCTCTCCTTATCGTGTGCTTCAGTTCTCATGTAATCATGCATGACTTTCTCTCAGTTCAGAAATTATTCAAGCTTATAATAAATAGAAATCAGTGTATTGGAATCTCCTGCATAGGCTGATGTCTTCTCAAGAAGTTGTTGAGTCACTTCAAGTCACTGAAGATTTCTTTCCTGACAGTCATCCTGACAATGACCCAAGTACACATAGCATCTTTTCAGTTGTGTATCCTTAGTAGTGACAAGTGGAACAACAGAAAGTGAGCCACAGTGAGGAAAGCGTGCGCTTTGTCTTCTGTTTGCTAGTTCATGCATCGTGTTGCTATTTTTATTGATGGCATGAGTGAATTGTGGTTATTGTTGGATTTGTTTGTTTTGTTTTGTTCTGTCTTGTTTTTAAATCTGTTCAGCACTGCACCTTGGTCTTCTTGTAGCAGATGTAAGATTGAGGAGAAAACAGTACTTTAAATGCTGTAGGTATGGATAAAATTACAGCTGATCGAAGCACTAATACTCCTTTTTCATTTAAAATATTATTACCCAAACAGGCAAAAGTGATAAATCTAAGAACAAAAAGGTGCATTTTTTTCAGTGAAAAATAGAAAATAAAAGCTTGTTGTCAAGTTCTAGAGTAAAACGTCAGTGCGGCACTTCTGACTGTCCAGACTCGCAACAGGTCTGTGTTCCTCATATTGAGGACATTCATTTTCTGTGGAAAAGACCCTCAGAAATACAATCTGTAAAGGGGACAAGGGCATTTAGCCAGTTTCTTGATCAAGATGTTTGAAAATTCAGACCGTGGAGGTACCTGATGTAACTATTGCCTGTCTTATTCTTTGTAGCCTACATATACATAGCTGATAATACAATGCAACATATTTCCCACAAATGCCCTTATATGTACCCTTATAAGAACTGTCTGAAGAACTTATTGTTCTATGGACAAAACGAAAATCTTTTTTTAAAGAGTAGCTCAGCTGGATTAAAAAATATTTTTCAGGTTTTGCTTGGGCCTGGAAAAAGTAATTTGTTTTACTCTTCTTCTAAAAATTAAATTAAATTATTACCTTAAGTTTCTACTACTACAATTAGGAAGAAACATATCAATATGAAAAGTGATGGATACAATATATGGATGGATATAAAATAAGATTTTACTTCAAATACATCAAAGTTAAATCCCTTGATTTTGCTGCTTAAATAATGTCACCTGACTTATCCAGAAAGCAAAGAGTCTTCGTTTCCTCGCTCAAGGAAACTCAGGACTTTGTGGGCTCAGATACTAACACTGCAGAAAACAGCGTCACTTTTGTAGCAACTTTCTAG
>NW_009604371.1:0-1022 GCF_000690535.1 Cariama cristata | reverse complement strand
GGACACTATTTCTGCTACACAAAGGTAAAGAGCAACTTACTTCCTGATGGGGAAAAACGGGTGCTGGGGAAGACAAACTTTCACGGCAGTGTTACTGGCAGGCCAGGGTTTTGGCAAATTTATAGCAGTGTTACTGGCAGCCAAGGTTTTGGGCAAGAAGGTCTCCTTAGCGACTGGGTAGGATTTGTTTTAGTCTACTCTTGGTTCTGTAGTTTTCTGCCTGTGTTTTTGTGCTGAAACCATGCAGTTCATCTCCAGATATCAATGCCTGTCTTTGCAGGCCAGCAATGGACTGTGGTACAAGATGGACGATTTGTCTGTGGATCTTTGTGGCATCAACACAGTTCTCAGGGAGCAAGCCTATTTACTGTTTTATGTCAGGTAATAACCAGTGTTAAAACGGGTTCTGAATACGTTTCCTGGTTTTGCTAGTTTTCTTCTCATCCTTCTGAGTCTGTACACAGGAGGCAATTACTACCTGCGTCATTCAGTGCTGTCCAGTCTGAACTTACCCCATGTCAGTCCTTATCTTTCCTTGCTGGGCTTTCGACTGCTGCCCTGGTATAAACCGCTACTTGTCTGCTATCTGAAGATGGCTAATGTAGAGAACACTTAAAGGGGGCCACCAGGAAAGATGGGGAGGGACTCTCTGTCAGAGAGTGTAGTGATAGCACAAAGCATAATGCTTGAGGAGTTGCGGTTAAGAAGTTGTGGACGCCCCCTGCCTGGAAGTGTTCAAGGCAAGGTTGGATGGGGCTTTGAGCAACCTGATATAGTGGAAGGTATTCAAGCTTCAGTTACAAGCTGTTCAAATCAGTTGGGCACGGTTTGGATCCCAGTGAGATCCATGTGTTTAGAGAAGACTTTTCTGAAAGACTCCTCAAGTTCTCTGTCTCTTAAGCTTGAGGTAAGGGCATTGATTAAAGATGTTAAGGCAGCGTAGAAAAAACAGAGAATATTTCTTTCATGTAAGCGATGCTGCCTGCAGTGGATGCCCTGCCCCTCCCGGCCCAGGCAGCGGG
>NW_009604370.1:24822-32354 GCF_000690535.1 Cariama cristata | reverse complement strand
ACCAAACCATTCTGTGATTCTATGATCTGCAGCCCTAGTTCATCTCAGAAGAGATTGGGGCCTTGAAAGTTGATCTTTTTGTTCAGTGCCAGACTGTGGTTCCTTGGTCACTGAAGTTCTCCATTTCAAGATTGCTGCTAACCAGAAAAGCAGATATTCCTCTTGGGTTTCATTAGCCTGAAACAAACGCACATTTACTTGAGTACTAAAGAGCTTAGCTCCAGTCACTAACCTCTACCTTATGTTTGCCTTCTGTGGTACTGGGAACAGATAAGCTCCCAGTTGCTGTGCAGTAGTGTAGCAGTCTCTCTCTCTCTCTCTGCGCCTCTCTTCTGTTTCCACAGCTGGAGGGAAGGTACAAAGCTGTGCTGGGACAGAGTTAGATCTCTTCACAGCAGCCCATATGGTGCCATGTTTTGGATTTATGACTAGAACAGTGATGATTACACATCAGTTGTTTAGCTATTGCTAAGTAGTGTTTGCACAGCTTCAAGACCTTTTCTTTCTCCTGTTCTGTCCCACCAGGGAGCAGGCTGGGGCTGCACAAGAGCCTGGGAGGGGACACAGCCAGGACAGCTGACCCAAACTGACCGGAGGGATATTCCATACCATATAAAGTGCTCAACAGTGAAAACTCAGTCTAGAGAGGAGGAAGGGACAATGTTCAGGGTTATGGCATTAGTCTTCCCAAGCAGCCATTACATGTGCTGAGGTCTGGCTTCCCAGGAAGTGGCTGGACACCTGCCTGTCAATGAGAATAGTGAATGAATTCCTTATTTTGCCTTCCTTGTATGTACAACTTCACTTCACTTATTAAACTATCTAAATCCACAAGTTTTCCCACTTTCATGCTTCTGATTCTCTCTCCCATCTCACTGTGGGGGAGTGAGCGGTGACTGGTTGTGGAGGTAGCTGTTGGCCAGAGTCATCCCACTACAACCTGAGAGGATACGTTATGAGTACACGCTTCCATACCTACCTCCTGCCTCTTCTGCCCTCCTCTTTTCTTGAGGTCCAGGTCTCAAGACAGCCCTTTCTATTCATGGGACAAACAGATACACTGCAACAGGAGAAATCAGCCTATGCAATTCAGATCAGCCAAGCTTTCCATCCCATTCTGAGGCAATATACATGCAACCAACTTTTCTTCACTTGTACAATCAACTCAAACAGCAGCTTAGCCCTAATGATAGTCAATGAATTTGGGCTGTTGGCAGACAAGTGGTAGCTGAGTTGCAGGCTTACTTACACTTCATTTAGTGACTGACTTTGCACACAAGCAAAAAAGTAGTAAAAGGTCATGACTTTGAATTCTATCTGTTTAAACCTTACTATTCCCAGGCTTATAACCCCTGTTTTGATACATCTCCCATCATCTACTCATTCAGTTGTGTATTTGTATAGTTTAATACTGCTTTAAGCATATAATTTCTACAAACTCATGCCACTCACTCGTTGCATTTGTTCTTAAAAGGGAATAACAGTTCTTAAACAGAGAGTCTCCTGAAATAGGGTCTCCCTTCACACTGACTGCTGTGTAGGCCCAAGTACAAGACTGACATTTGTGGGAAGGGCTCTTACTAGAAGCAACAGTACAAATATTGGCAGAAGAAAGTGAGATACCAAATTTCTTGATACAACATAATCGTAACTTATTCACAGTAAGGATTCTTCAAGACAAAAATACCCTTACTTAATTTTTAGTAGCACATGTAGTCTTTGTAAAGAAGTTGTTAGAAATCAAATTAATTTACTCCTACTCCCCACTGCATTTGCTGCAATAGTAGTGATCCAGATTTTTTTTTTTTTTTTTTTAAATGATGTACTGGCTTTGGCTGGGATAGAGTTAATTTTCTTCCTGGTAGTTTGTATGGTGCTATGTTTGGGACTTGCGACCAAAAGTGCTTTGGCCACACTATTGCTGAGCACTGCTTACACAGCATCAAGGCTTTTTCTGTTTCTCATGCTGCCCCTGCAAGAAGCTGGGAGGGGAAAGAACCAGGACAGTTGACTCAAATTGATGAAAGAGGTATTCCATGCTGTAAGATGTTGGGCTTAGCAACAGCAGAAGGGGGCAAGGACAAAGAGGTGACATTTGGAGATATGTTGTTTTTCTTCCCAAGTAACCGTTAACACTTGATGGAGCTCTGCTTTCCTGGAGATGGTTGAACATCTACCTGCCGTTGGGAAGCAGTGAATGGATTCTTTTTTTTTGCTTTCCTTGCTTGCACAGATTTTTCTTTAGCTATCAAACTGTCTTTTTCTCACTTTTACCCTTCTGATTCTCTCTGCCATCCCACTGTGCAGGGAGTGAGCAAGCGGCTGGGTGGGGCTGAGCTGCCTATTAGGGTTAACCCATCACAAACAATGATTGCTCTACATGTATGGGACACACATCACCCCCAAAAGCAGAGGAATTTAACCAAAAGCTTCTCTTTTTCTTACCCTCCACTGACTTCTGGGATTCCACATGACCTCAGAATTTAAACGCAGACTTTAAAAAATAGTGGAAAGTAGGTCTCAGCTGTACTACCTTTGTTTCCATTTCTCAAGTTATGGGTACAGAGATAACACAACCTCCTTTAATCTGGTCACTCTCCTTACACATCAAAGTATCATATCACCGACTTTTGCCATAGCCATTCAGCACAAGTTCATGTGAAGTTGCTAGTCTCTAGCTCCTTTACAAAGAATTTTTCAGGATAACATTTCCATTCTTCATGTATAAATACATTACTTTGCATGTGACTACATCATATTTGGGTGTAGACTTTACTCTATTTGAATACAAATTTTCTATAATGTGCATGTTCATTTTTTGTCTGACCATAAAGTAGTAAAACACAAAGCTTTCAAAGAGCCTGGTTAACAGTTCTAAACAAAACTTACAGATTTCAAGGAAAGAATTAAGAATTTAGAACATCTATTTTTTATACAACAGTTTTCACTAATGTAAATTATATTCCTTTTGGCTTTTATATGAATGTCATATCAGCTTGTGTGTTGTTTTACTTGGCTAACAGCCCTGTAAAGAATCAGATGATTTTCTAAAATTGGAAGCACCCTGTTTATTAATTGCTTGGCCAAAGAGTAGCAAAAGTGGGAGAGGAAGGCTTCTAAACCCAGTAACAGCTTCTGCTCATGTCTACACATGACTGCAACACAATGAGAGATGGGTAAGAAGGCCAAGTATTTTTTTAGTTCTTGGATGGAGCTGTCAAAGGTTTGCACAGGTAAAACTAATATCAGAATGTGGGAATGTGAGAATGAAATTTCAGAAATAGTTACTTGAACTTCATTCTGGACGAAATCCTAACCCCTCCTTCTGTAAATAGCAAATTTACCTGTAAGTTGATCTGATAATGAATCTGATGGTATTCCAATCATTCCACTGGATGGCAAAGATGGCTCAAAGTACATCTGCTTTCTATCCTTTCAACTATGTATTCAGTTTTCCTGATACAGACATTAAAAACTCTTGATCAGTTCCTTGATCTGTCTGATCATGTGGTTCTGTAAAAATTAAACCAGCAAAACCGAGAAGGTGACAATACATGGCTGCAAAGAAATATAGGAAGAGAGAAAAGGCAGAACTGTTTCAACTAGTCTTGCCTCCAAGAAAAGCATTCTCTGTAATGGACTCCAGTGAGACCAATGGGAATTGGTGAGGTTTTTTTTCATCCAGAGTCGATTTCAATTAGAATTCATAGCCCATAGCATCGTTGTTACCATCACTGCAAAAATCACATTACAAAAGGTGGTGTAAGTTCCTCAAAGACTCAAAGTTTGCTATAGTTTCAACAAGGTGACTGTAATTAGAGTGTATTACTAGAGGCTATTAGATTAAATTACACATTCACATTCCTTTTAAAGTTAGTGGAGGTTTCTAGATTGAAAGGAGATGTCAGATGCAACAATAACAAAGGAGTATTAACTGTAGTCAGGTAAGAAGACTGAACATATGAACTGGTTATCATGTCATATATATTCATTTATTAGTGACAACCAAGACAAAGTTTTGAAGGATTTCTCTGTGAAAGTGTTTCCCTTTTGATAGAATCTATATTGCCTTTATAACAGTAATTCCTTAAAAATGCAGAACAAGCCTCCTCGGAAAAGTCATTATTGGAAAACTTCTGGCTAAGTAAAGACATTGACATTCCAGGTTATTTTCACAAGTTTATTATCTTCAAGCTATAAAAAGTAGAATGTGTTAGCCATTTATTCAGTACCACAGGACAAAAAAGTCCAAATTCAGGAAAGTTTATTACGAAAGAATTAATGGTGAGAAAATAAAGCCAACCATTTTCAGAAGGAGCCTAACAGTAATGTTCTCATTTTAGAATAGTAAGCATACCTAAAGAATCTGTAAAAAAACCTACCCTTTGGTCAATTCCTTTTGCATGTAGAATCACACACTGAGGACTATTTGGATGTAATTTTTTATGTCTGAAGGTTGGGTTTTTTTTACTTTGAAGACTTTATCAACATTTAATTGAAATGAAAATAAGTGACTTTTTCACAAGATCCATGTGACTTGTTTTTGAAACTGAAGGAGCAAATGTTTCCATTTAAAGACAATAACCAGAAGCTACCAGTAGATCGAGGCAAGCAATAATACAATTATTTTTTGTAGTGTTTGTCTTCTATACAGTACTTGTGGACATCAATACAAACGATGGATGTATATTCACCTTTCTCTGATAGATCTGTAGCTAAAAGGTTTATCCTAGGAAGCTGTATGCATTGTGAACAGAAGAAAAATCTTGGCTTTGTTCCTTTCAACCTGTTAAGGGTAGAGGCTATCCCCTTTTGTAAAGTTCCTGTGAATACAGTAAAGACCACCGAAACTGATAGTAATAATTTACTACAGTTAGTTAACATCTCTGCTACACAGGGCACTAGTCATGTTGGAAAATACTGCTTCAGTGTCCATGAAGGACAGTTTCATTCACAAAACATTAATATCTTCTTTAGCTGCCTAGGGATGTGGCATTAATATGTGATACAGGTCAGATTATGGTATTCCATAGGGTGGATTGTGAATGTTTAATACATGGCATTTACAGGTCAATGTGAGAGAAATAAAGATGAATCTAACTATATAGGAAGTAAAATCATTCAGCAGAGGGTAACAGGCTTTTCTCTTTTCTTCTCTTCTCCCCAAAAAAGCAGATAAAAAAAATCATAGAATCATAGAACCATAGAATCATTATGGTTGGAAGAGACCTCAAAGATCATCAAGTCCAACCGTATGCCTTAAATATGCCTTAAATCAAAAAAACTATAAAGGGATTTATTGTTTCTTGGGTTTTGGTTTGTTGGTTTGGTTTTTTTTATCTTTGCTTATCTGCTTTTTAAGAGTTGAAGGAGGCTGTAATTTTAAGAATCACAAATACAGTTCTTTTTACAACAAATCCTTCATTGCCAACTCCTTAAAATGATAAAGTAAGATTTTGTAGTCCTACAGGTATTAAGTATAAAACAAAATTCTAACAGGAACTATACTAGCAATCTCATGTTGATTCTTACCCCTTACAGAAATATTCTCTACTGAGGAATAAGAGTTTACTGAAAATGTGCTTGTGTTGAGCTATGCATTACCTGGAGTTTTTGTTTTGATCAAACAGTGGCACTGTCATCTCTCTCTCAGCAATAATGCAGATCAGGTTTATTAACCAACTATTTAATCACTGGCATTTCTTTGAAAAAAATGAAGCAGAAGAATCAATTAGTTTCAGTGTTCACAGAAAGAGAAAATCAAATGACAATAAGTAGAAAACAGTTGCAGAAAATACACAAAACGATGGAAAAATAAATTGTTTCTCATACACTGTTCTGAAAATACTGTTTCCCTGAGAGACAGACCACCTCCACCCGCAAAATTTAGCATTAGCAATTCTCTATTTTACTTAATAGAAGCTATCATTCATGTTGGCAGTTACTATGATACTTGATTTTGGATGCAGTTCTCAGTGGAACCATTTTCAGAACAAGTTACTGCATCACAGTGAGGAAAACATTAACTGAGTACCTCAACACTGCATACCAAAGCAAAATGATAGGAAAGGCTTTTTTACTAGGGTCGACAACAGAGATCCTGGCCACATTGGGAATTGTTTCAGGAAGAGTAGCAAGAATTATGCATTTCCTTGTATGCAAAAGCGAAAAGGTTACTTTATTTGAGTTTGGTAATGTGCAGAAACCAGTTCTGGATGCATGCAGCACTGTTCATCACATTAAGTGTCCATAGAGACAAAAAATGTGCTTTGTATCTATAAATTTGAAAGTATTTTGACTTACTGCCCCTTTTTCCCATGTCCAATTGAAATCCACTACAAAGGCACCTATTTTGCTTTACAGTTACTTTTCCCAAGTCTCAGCGCATCTTTACTTTTAGAAATAGATGCTTCGAAAAGGAAGAACAGCATTTGTTAGATTTGGTGAAGCTACACGTTTCCTTAGATGACTGGAGGCCAGTGGTATAAGAGTGACTGCACTAGCGGTGTACCCCAGGGGTCAATAGTGGGTCCAATCCTACTTAACATCTCCATTAATGACCTGGATGATGAGGCAGAGTGTACCCTCAGCAAGTCTCCAGGTGACATAAGACTGGGAGGAGTGACTGATATGACAGAAGATTGCGCTGCCATGCAGAGGGGCTTCAACAGGCTGGAGAAATGCGCTGACAGGAGACTCACAAACCTCAACAAAGAGAAGGGCAAAGTCCTGCCCCTGGTGAGGAACAACCCCACATACCAGTACATATTGGGGGCTGCCCAACTGGGAAGCAACTGGGTGGAAAAGGGCCTGGGCCTCCTGGTTGGCATCAGGTTGAATATGATCCAGTGGTGTGTCCTTGTAGCAAAGAAGGCTAGTGCCATCCTGGGCTGTGTTAGACAATGTACTGCCAGCAGGCCGAGCGACGTGATCCTTCCCCTCTGCTCAGCACTGGTGAGGACACTCCTGGAGTGCTGCATCCAGTGCTGGGCTCCCCGGTACAAGAGAGACATGGACATACTGGAGAGAGTTCAGTGAAGGGTCACCAAGATGATGAAGGGACTGGAGCATCTCTCTTATGAGGAAAGGCTGAGACATCTGGGATTGTTCAGCCTGGAGAAGAGAAGGTTCAAGGGGGAACTTACCGATTTCTATAAACACCTGAAGGGAGGGCATAAAGAAGACAGAGACAGGTTCTTTTCAGTGGTGACAGGCAATGAGCACAAGGGGGCTACTGCCTGACATTTCTTGGAGTATCACATCCACAATTCAAGGAAGAGGTGGGTCAGAGTAATCTAGAAAAGAAATACAGACAGAATCAGGGGCATAGTTTAATAAATGGAAAGCCTGACTTACAAGGCAATGAGAACAGGAGGTTCCTTCTGAACATCAGGAAACAATTCTTTACTTGTAAGGCTGATCAAGCACTACAACATGTTGCCCAGAGAAGTTTTCTGGGCAACCAGAAACCAGAAACCCAGAAGAGTTTCCCTCTTTGGAGAGCTTAAAAAACTGTCTCTGTGGCCCTGCTT
>NW_009604370.1:0-24791 GCF_000690535.1 Cariama cristata | reverse complement strand
CAGGAATGTTGGACCAGATGACTTCCAAAGGTCTCTTCTAACTCAACCCTTCTGTGATTGATTCTGTGATTCTGTGACTGTTTCTGTAGCTCTAGGATATATACATTCTATTACTCTCAAAAAATTTTAGCTGATCAACATAGTGGTGATTTAATATGGGTTGTTTGTTCCTCTGTAAGCTGTTTTGCTTGAAAATTAGATCTATAAGAAGTCTAAAAAGAGATCTAGTACCTAAGTTAATTGTGTCTGAGGCTTTTAAAAAGGGGATAATCCATTTCTCTCCATTTAAACAACTGACTACCAGAAAATGCTCAAATATCTGCTATTTCACTTATTTCTAGCAGATTTGTTAATATCCTAAATTAAACAGGAAATTTCAAATAGCTCCCAAAATGGTTTTGCAGTTTTTACCACCTTACCAAAAAGATTGCTAAACACATTGACTAATCACCAGCTGCAATATATTCACTGTGATACTGACTACTCCAGTCCCTTAAAATCCTACTGCCGATCTGTCGGCCAGCAGGGAAATTTTATGACTAGATTGCACAAAATATCAGCATTAAAAACAGTTCAAAAATCTAAGCCCACATTCAAAACCAGTCACTGTAAGTCTTTCTTTGTGGCCTGGCTTTCTATGGAAGTTTACAAGGCTTTGTGGGATGGAATTTGCTTCGTGAAGAGTCTGACAGACTTAGCAATAATACATTTGGGAAAGTCATGTTGTATCATGGCAGATAATGAATAGTTTAGGATTTTTCAAATATCAGCAGCAATTGCAGGATAAAGATGTTATCTTCTATTTCTAGGATTTTCAGGAGAGTGACAGTTAAACAGTTCCTCCTACAGATATGACGAAAAAGAGAATATCAGCTCAGTTCCAAGACAATCTCTCAAATTTTGTTCCTGAATAAACACAAATATAAGCAAAATCAATAAAGAACCATGCCCCACTCTTGAGTAAAGCCATTGAGAAGTCCAGTTACTTGAGAACGGTTAATTAACCAGAATGGAACAGGAGATACGATTGCACATGATGAAGATCTCATTTTTTCTTGTGGGCATTTTGAAGAGCAATGCAATTTTAACATATATGAAGTAAATAGAAGTATTTTCTTTAATTCTTTCACAGCAATGACAGTCCATGGTACTTGAAAAGGCTGAGGCAGTAGAGGGTGAATCCAGAAATTAGTCTGATTTTTTGCCACAAAATTATCATGCAAATCTAATGAGTTGTTCTGGTTTAGGCTGGCGTAGAGTTAATTCTCTTGATAGTAGCTGGTATGGGGCTATTTTTTTTGGATTTGTGCTGAAAACAGGGTTGAGAATTCAGGGCTGTTTTTGTTACTGCTGAGCAGGGCTTACCCAGAGCCAAGACCTTCTCTGCCTCTCACCCCACTCCACAAGCAAGGAGGCAGGGGGGGGGGCACAAGGAGTTGTGAAGGGACACAGTCAGGACAGCTGACCCCGGTGACCTAAGGGATATCCCATACCATATGACATCATACTCAGCAACAAAAGGGTGGGGGCAGAAGGAAGTTGGGGATGTTGGGAGTGATGGTGTTTGTCTTCCCCAGTCACCATTACGGGTGATGGAGCCCTGCTTTCCTGGAGATGGCTGAACACCTCCCTGCCCATGGGACATGGGGAATGAATTCCTGGTTTTGCTTTGCTTGTGCGCGCAGCTTTTGCTTTCCCTATTAAACTGTATCTCAACCCATGGGTTTTCTCCCTTTTCTCCCTTCCGATTCTCTCCCCCAACCCACCGGGGTGGTGAACGAGTGGCTGGGGGGGGCTGAGCTGCCGGTGGGGTTAAACCATGACATGAGTGAAAAGAGGAAAATACAGAAACACAAGAAAGCCTTCCATTGCACTTTTGCCTGTGAGAATATAGTAGGCCATTGATTTTACAAAAGTTTAAAATGTCATCCTGGTACGACAAAAGGAAATATCATACTAAGAATTCTTGTCATTAGCCATTTCCATAAGAAATGTAATGTAAATGTAATGAATATTTCCATTCTAGTGAGTACTTCCTAACATTTCTTGGACTAGCACATCAACAACTCAAGGAAGAGGTGGGTCAGAGTAATCTAGAAAAGGAATACAGGAAGAATTGGGGACGCAGTTTAATAAGCGGAAAGCCTGACTTACATGGAAGGACTGAACTACCAGAGTTTTCAGCCAGAAAAGAAAATATCAGAAAGATAAAATTGTAACAGCTTTCAGGTACCCAAAGGATTAATGAAGCTCCACTCACTGCGCCTTTAGGGGACAGGACAAATTGTGGTAAAAGGAGATTTATGAAGTTTTATTTAAAGCTAGTTTACTAGAAAGCACTGAGAAGGTTTGCAGAGGAAGTTTACAGAATTGCATCATAAGAGCTTTGTTTTTTTCCTTCTTCTCTCCAAGACCAGGTTAAAAAACTGCCAGGAACAAATAAGAAGGATGATCCTTTTTTAGGATACAGGCATGGAGCAGATGACGTTTGGAAATTCCTTTTAGCTTTTTTTCCTTATGAATCCATGCTTCTCCTTCATTTATGAACTAAATGGATGAACAACAAAATCAGCACTGGATGGAACTAAGAGGTAGTCTTAATTAATCTGATGATGCAAAACAGATTGCCCAAAGAAACAAGAAGAATCAAAGTATGCTATTTATACCAACAGATATGAACTTCCGTGAGCCTAATCTTGCAGCACAGCATAAATAAAGCCTGTTTTCAGGACTGAGTTCCAGTTCCCTGTCCACCATGAGAATTAAATGCCATGACTGGAATTCCAGAAATTCTGACTGAGCTTAAAAAAAATAAAAAAGGCATCTTACAACACAAAAACTTCACTTTTCCTAGTTTTGACCCAAACTGGAACCTGTGTAACAAAATCCCTGTCAGAAGGTTGTTGACAAATCAAGTTTAAATGCACTCATGAAATTGCATTCCTTCTCCTTGGCAGCTTAAACCTTGTGGATAAAAGGTACTAACTCATTCTTGTCTGCCAGGAGTCTGCTTGGTTGGCTCTGAAGGAATTCAACTATCAGTCAATATCCGCTTTGCTCTTCAAGAAGCAGCATAGAAATAGTAGTCCTATACAGTTCATTTTAAACAAAATTAAACACATTTTTTTCTGTTTATTTGTTTTTTCCTTAATAAAATAACTTTCCAAAAAGGAATCATATTTTATTGATCTGGTCCCAGGTGAGGCATCTTTGCTATATTTTATGTGATATTACAATTCTTATGTCCTCTCTGACATTGTCAGGATAGGACACCTGGCATCAGGCAGAAGCTTCAAGGTCCAAAGTTTCAAAATTGGTTGTGCTTTTTCCCGCTTTCACATCATTCTCTCTACCCTGGCTGTGAAACTACTGTGTGATGCAGAGATAGTACGTTACTGTGAAACTGCCACTGTAACCAGTGATCCTCTTGCTCCACATGCTTTTTTTAGGCAGCTGAGAATGGACATTCCTTGGAGACAAAACTTTTTCACTGAAATTGTGCTGCTCACACGATCATGGCAGGACTTTTGACAGGTGCTTTTTGGTACGGAATATGAAAGGCACATCCAGTATGGATTATGGTCATCTATAAGCTTGTCTGACACACTTCCAACCTTGATGTGTAACAAATGCTGAAGCATACCTAGAAGCAGAACATGGCAGAAGAGGCAAGGCAGGGAAGACTTGCAAGATGCTGACTAGTATTCCACAGAGTTTGCATTCACAGAGATGAGTTTAGAGACCCATATCCAGTGTTAAATAAATAAATAAGATAAATAAATAAATAAATAAATCACTGTCTTTTTTATTTCCAAGTGACATCACAGAATTATTCAGCCCTAGGGACAGGGAGCCACACTAGCATTAGAGCAGGTCAAGAACAGCAGGGCCAGACTGAGCACTACACACCGATAAGAGTTGCTATCAAGGCCACAGATGTCATCTCTGCATTCCCACAGACTTACTGCTGGTTCCATCTTCTATGTCACAACCTTAATGGCAAGCCAGCATGCCGCAGACAACATCAAGCCAAGCAAAGCTGCTAGAGATAGTATCCGACATTTTAAGCATGTACATATATAACCACAATGCCATGTACCACAAGCTTCAGAAGGGCTTGCTTGAGCACTGCTTGGAGATGACATGCCGGTATTACTTTTTCTTCCATCCAGGCTATTCTAAATCTAGCTGATCCTACAGGGCCACTTTTTTTAGAGCAGATTTTTTAGTAAAGTTTAGATTGATGTTAATCAGTTCCATTCAAAAGTAAAAAAGAAATAATACCTTTTTATAAAATGAAAAGATCCAAGGGAGAAAGTACTGAGTTTTTCCTTCTCACATTATAGATGGAGACAGCAAATCCTGAAATGGAGAAAAAAAAACTTTCTTTCAGTAGTTGAATTCATTATCCTTGTTTCCAGCTATTTTTGACATTTTTTCTTTCTGAGCAGTTAACATTTGAAATACTCAGTTACTCTGTTTCATCTTACACTATACATAGTTTTCCCATAGCTTTCACCGCTCTATTAAAAACTATGGTACTATGCTATGGGATTTTTAAAAGAAGAAAGTCAAGCCATCACTGAGTACATTGTTCCCATATTCTATTACTGGTTAGCAGGTGGGCAAAATACCTAGTAAGAAACTAACACAAATTGGAGAGAATACTTAAAAGGCACTAGAAGTCTCAGTAAAGCTTTAAATATTTTACAAAAGCTCTGATCTGTAGGTTTTGCCTTCAGCCAACATCCACTCAAAGTGAAATAGGGCTAAAAAAAACCCTTCTGTAATAAGTAGATACCTCACGGAGACATTCTAGCCAGCAAGTCTCCATCTTTGTGCTTTGAACAAAAGCTACAGGAAAACTTTGAAAAATCCTCCATGAAAGACAGAAGAAAATGGGAGATTTTTTTTTTCTCCTGTCTCAATAAGCAGAGTTTTTCTAGTTTGCCTTACAGATCAATTTTAATAGTAATGTCAGGCCAATTTGATGTCTGCACCAAGTTCTGAAGGACATGTTCTGAAGTGCTGCTTCATAATCCATTTCACGTTAGTCTCATAAGAAGTACCTTGTCAGAGACTTATAAATACTTTGCTTGGTCTTAGTACAATGACAATGAACTTTTGGGCAAAGATAGGATGCTGAGAAAATAAATGCACGTGTATATTTATATATATTTGTTATAGATATATAAATTATAATATTTATAGTAGAGGTAACTAAATCTTGATGTGCTCATGTTGGAGGGATCTCTGGTTTTCTATCCTAGATGACGGAAAAACCTTGGCAATTGAAATTTCACGTTGAACAGCAACATTTTAAAATTAATCCAAGTCAGATGAAGTACTGTATGACTGGAGAATAGTAAAGGGCAAGAAGTGATCTTCTCAGCTACAGATCTGTTATTTTGCTCCCAAGACAAGATAAAGCTTCAGAAAATTGGGAGATAAATGGCAGATGTGATAATTCAATATGACTGTACTAGAGAAAGATAATTCTGACATGATGTACTTACTTTCTTCAATATGACATTTACTTTCATAGAGGGAACTTGAAAAAATAATCTCTCTGGACATCTACAAATGTTTCCTATCATACCAAATGGAAAATTATTGTAAAATCTGGCAAGTATGGACGTCAAAAGAACTATGAGATAAATGAGCAACTGGCTGAAGGGAAAGCCCAAAATGAATTACACTGAAAAAGGAGTTTTGAGGCTGTAAGGCACTTACTCACTGAATTTCTTGAGAATACAACTTGGGACTAATTTCGTTTACACTTTCATTTAATGATATTGATACACAAGTCAATATGCACTCATGAAATTTGCTGGCACTGCGAAATTGGGGAGCAGTCATTAGAAAAGAATCTTGGAGAAGGAATAGGTCTATGGAGCCATAGAAATGGGATGGACCTCTTTATTACAAAATGCAACTTCATGCCCTTTGGAAGGAATAAGCTGAGAGCTCACTAGCTGGCAGCAGCAGAAGTAAAAAAGCTATGGACTTCTTTAATTGATCACAGGATGGGAATTGATGAAAGTGAACATGACCATGGTTGTAAAAACGACGAATACGATCCATAACCAGGATCAGTATCCAGCAGCTGTAAGGAACTAAAAGGAAAAGTGTAAGCAATATAAAAGTGAAAGAGAAAAGAGAAAGTGAACAGAGAAAACTCTTCGAACCTTCTCTTAACAGAAGAAATCCAGGACATCCAATGAAATTATCAGATTAATAAGAATATACATTTTCACATTATGCATATTAATACTGTGGATTTTATTGCATGAATGAATTCTATGTGATGATGTAGATGTCAGAAATATAAAAGTACTGTAAGGTAGTGAAATGGAATGCAGTATCCCAAGGAAAACTCCTTTTCCTATCCTCCTAAAGTCATGTATTTTTCATGGCCTTCTCAGTGTTTGTGTCCATAGCCCATTCCCATTCTATATTTTAAAATAAAATTCTGGGCATATTAGCTTCAACATTATAGTTATAATATAGTTATGTGTGTGTATATCTATGTACAAGTGTGCGTATGTCATATATATTAAAATAAAATATCTGTACACTATTTCAAATCCAGTCTTCCTGACAGAAAATGAAGCATTGACTTTGCCAGACATTGCAATCTGAAAATAATATGCAGCATATTATGGAGGAAGTAATCTACAACTACAGATTATATTCCATAATTTTAAAATAGATACTATTCCTTCTACTAACCCTCATTAAAATAAAGCCTTATTCTCATCTTATCCCTTACACAACAAATTAAACTGCAATGACTAATACAGGGAAGACAAATGCACAAAGTAAAATACCGGAAGACTGAACTGGGTACCAGAACATTAAAAGGAGTACTAGTACCTTAATTAGCAAGGTATACAACTTACTAGATACAAAATTATTTCCTCGTTCACCACAGAGAGGGTTTCAACAAATGTACCAAATATTCCTTTTTATTCTTTTCGTATATTCAGCTGACAGCCCTGTTTCCTTATCCCACTCCTCGTTACAACACAGCTCTGTTGTAAAGAGTTACCAGGTTTTGTGTTGTACATAATTGCGATTTTCCAAGTCAGTCCTCTAAATCATTTTCTACTACACTTACAATACCTAGTTTAACCTACCTCTAAGAGGGCATGTACCCCTGCTGCAGGCTTTAATATTTTGCTTTGAACAAATATGTCCATGATAATGCAGTATTTTGTTAGATGAGGTTGCAAATTTCCTTCCAAATTGCAGTGCTTGCAAGTACACCCACATACTTAAACTGATAAATGAAATTCTTACAATACATGATTATTATGAACATTTTTAATGAGCCAAAATGCAGAGGAGGACCAAGCAGTTCTGCAGAAGTTCGATACACGTAACCACTGCTGTCTCCAAAGAATGCGATGGATTTGGATTTTGCACATCTCAAGGTTACAACGAACGTGATAAGATGTCTTAATGCATAAGTCCTTTGTCCCTCCTGATCCAAGGGGGAGTTAAACTGAAAAGTAAAGATTCATCAGACTTTGGACCAGAAAGTACAGTTCATGTCTAACAAGTAACATAGTTCTACCATAAAATCCAGATAGCTTCCTGTGCATCCGGTGCACCCTGTAGTGGGTGATACTTTACATACCTTATAAACCTCACCCACTTCCATCCACAACACATCTTTTTTTTTTTAGTTAGTTTTAAGAATTTAGCAAATAGGCAGCAGACAGAAATCTTTGGACGAGGAAATGTTACTGACCTGATCATATCAAAGTTTTAGCATTAAACCCCGTTGCCAAAGTACATCAATTACAGTGAAAATTAATCATGTTGACAAAAAAAATCTATGTATCATGTAACAGCAGAAATTACTGATTTTTGCTATGTGACATTAATTATTGTATATAGTAAACATACATTTAGGTACTTCGTGCAACAAATGAGGATGCTGATGGAGCAGCAGCAGACAGAACTGGAAACAGTTCCAGCTAATATTTAGTTGGGGGTTATATACTGTATTATCAAATTCTATCCTGAACATCAAGGTTAAGAATCAAATTCTACCTGGTCTTTCAAATTCTGTACCCGGTCATAGTGTAGACTGAGGGGGAGTCAGGGGTTAAATTTCCTCATTTTTGCTGTAGCCTTCTGGCTGCTCATGTATGTGGAGTAAGTGGAGCACAAAACTGTGCAACCAAGAAAAGGAGGGAGGGAGGGAGAGAGAAAAGTTTCCTGAACCACCTTCTAATGTGCCTGCTGTTCAACACAACACAAAATTAACTTGGTGGGAAACTCCACTGCTGAATTTCAAATTTTGCAATTACAAATGGTCACATAATAGATACTCAATTCAGAGTCGAACAAACATCCATATTGATCACAAGCACACACAAAACAATTCTTAGCCCCATACAGTGATGACATTAAGGGCACAGGAAAGGAAGAAGGGATGAAAAGCACACCAATTCCCAGATCTCTGTAACAGCAGAGATTTTATAAAATAAAACTCCCAAATGATCTTAAAGGTGAATATAGTCATGCTGGAGAAGAAGGTAGAAAGAAAACAAAAATAAAAAAGGCCTTCCAGCAATCTCTGCCAATCTGAGCTAACTCCACAGCCCCCCTCTACCCCCAGCTGCCCGCTCAACTAGTCTTTATTTTCTTTTCCAGCAAATAATGAAGAAGGAGAAAAGTGGCTCAGATAAAAGGCATGTTGAATATAGCTAGATTTTATGTTCTGGAACTCTGGAAAGACGGGAACCACAACACAACACTAGACCCCTGGATAAACATATTAGTGCTGAAAGTTGTAGCTTAGTCCATATTGGAAAGGTACAGAATTCAACCTGATATTTAGGTTTGACTCTGATATACCTGACACCCTTAGTAAATTATAGAAGCATAGAATGGTTTGGGTTAGAACGGATCTTTAAAGATCATCTGGTCCAAACCCTCTGCAATGAGCAGGAACATCTTCAACCAGATCAGGTTGATCTCTGATCAACTAGATCAGAGCCCCATCCAACCTGACCTTGAACATTTTCAGGAATGGGGCATCTACAACCTCTCTGGGCAACCTGTTCCAGTGTTTTACCACCCTCATGATAAAGAATTTCTTCCTTGTATCTAGTCTGAATCTACCCTCTTTTAGTTTAAAATGATTACCCCTTGTACTGTCACCACAGGACTTGGTAAAAAGTCTCTCACCACCTTTCTTATAAGCCCCTTTTAAGTATTGAAAGGCTGCAATAAGGTGTCCCCAGAGCCTTCTCTTCTCCAGGCTGAACAACCCCAACTCTCTCAGCCTGTCTTCACAGGAGACATGCTCCAGCCCTCGGATCATCTTCGTGACCTCCTCTGGACTCACTCCAACAGGTCCATATCCTTCTTGAGCTGAATGCAGTACTGCAGGAGAGGGTCTCACCAGAGTGGAGCAAAGGGGTAGAGTTATTTCTGACACCCTTAGTAAATTTTTTGATTGACTCAAAAGGATTTAGCCATCTGTAAATAAAGTAAGAATCTGGTTCTTAAGTAGGATAATAAAGTCTCATTACCGGAATAAGGGTTGTCCTAAGGGTTGCTATTATCATTAATTATTACATTACCATAACAGCTATGAGTCCCAAGCAGAGGGTAGGAACCAACCTTAGTAGAAGTGGTATGAACAAGCTTGCCCCTGATATAAAGACAACAGCAAAGTGCGGAGATAAGAGGGTCTAAGACAGTTGAAGACCTTGATCTTGGCAGATCTTCAAAATTAATGAGGCAATGGCCAAAGCAGAAATAAATTGATTGTGTGCTGCATGAAAGGCAAGTTAATGGTAGCCTCTGCTACCTTTCTTGTCCTACCCATCCTGCAGAGTTCCTATTCCAAAAAAGTTCCTAATACTTTGAGACCAAGAGCAGTCAAGATTATTGATGTGTCCAAGACAGAAACTTAAGTAAAGGTGGATTTGTTGTGAGGCCCACAGTAATGGTAAAGAAGAGGATTATGGGAGGGCTGCTAACAATGCCATAGTTCAGCCTTACAAAGCTCCCAATCTGAGGATGTTGTTTGGAATAAGAAGTGAATGACTGATGACAGTTATTACCAGGAAAGCTCTTAGCTTAAAATTATTTAAAGAAATTGCCTCTCCTTCCATTTAATGGTCTTTAATTTTCCATGTCCTTTGTATCCTTAATCAATTTAAATATGTAAACATATTCATATTTTGTTGAACTAAAGTCTTTATGAGAAACAGAAATGTTGCTTATTCCTATCATGTATATCATAGAGTGGTTTACTTGCTCAAAGAATACATATGAATATTTTACAGTTACAGTAGAATCCTACTTGACCCTTAAGACTCTAATTAAGCCCAGTAGTTCTTTTTACAGAAATCTATAGCATTTTTGTCTCCCTATTCTAATGCCGAGTTTTTGTGTGTGTGTATATTCTTTCAGGAGTGCAATTTGCCCCTCTCTCAGCTTATGGAAGTATAGTGACACAGCAGAATCTCACCTGCTGTAGGAAACGAATCTCTATGCTAAAGAAAGGTGCATATTCATTTCTTTTGGGAAAGAGGTTTCAGTTTTGTTGAAAGTAAGGTTCGAAGTCTTACTGAGAAAAATGGAGTTCTGAATACAAGATGGTAACTGGAACCTTTTCAGTTTTTTGGTTGTTTGCTTTGTTTCTACTGCTTCGTTTAGCATAGACCAGACAGCAATAAATGAACAGGGATTTCTGCAGTATCTTTTATCCCTTTGTCTAGCCACCCTCCATCTCCAACTCATCTGTTGAGGAACTGTTACCACCTGCATGCCCAGTACTATACCCCAGACACTAGAAAGGTACTGTGTTGTGTCCAAATGTCAAGTGAATCAGGGCCACAAGAAACAAGTTGGAGACAAGGAGTCAAAGACAGGAAGAACACAAAAAACTCCTTTTAAAAGAAGCTGTATACCATGGGATAGAAGTATCACCTGTTCGAATGAGGCTTGAGCAACAAGCGATACCCAGCCTCCTCCCTTTCCAAAGTCCCATCACACCTACATCCATATATGTGTTGTCAGAAGCTTGGGTGAATTTGGCCATGATGTTAAAGAATGGGTAGGCACTGACGCAGTCTTCCTCTCTGAATATGATACAGAACTGTACCAGGCTAATTGGAGAAAACAACAGTCCTCCTACTCCCTCTGTAAATTCAAGCTTGCAAGGAGCTACATAACTTGCTATTTTTAATTTCAAGATAATTAAAATACTCCCCACAGTCTTAGAGTTCCCCAGTGTCTCCCATAAGAAAAATAAAATAACCTTCCTTCTTTTTTATTTTTCAGTGTCAATTGTTACACTACAGACATAGATCTAATACATCAAGTGGAATAACTAGGCCACTACTGAGGACACAATCGAGGTTATCATCCCTGGGGTTGACCTGCATTGTAAAAAGCCTCACTGACAGTGACATTGTCCCACATCTACAAGACACACTATGTTTGCTTATAAAGCAACTACTGATGCATAAAGCAAACCATAAGGTTCACAGTGTGAAATGAGAGATTTTTTTTTCAAACTCATCACTTCTGAAATCCTGTAAATTTTATTCCTGCCAGCTGACATATGAAATATAGACAGAACAGAAAGAAGGATTCTCTGCCCCTTCCAGAGTTATTCTTAGGAACAAGCAGAAAACAACACCATTTAAATTTTCCATATTGTCAAAATAAATGTAATTGAAACTGAGTGAAATACGATATTTCAGGAGATTTTTAAATTTAGGGAAGTAATGAATGGAATGGAATAAATCAATCATTTTTCCTACTGATTTTAAGAACAACTGCACAAATATTAAGAAAATATATGTATTTTGTCTTCAAGAAGTTTAAGTATTCATGTCAAAGTCTTACAAGATCATTAGAAGAATGATAAACCAAGTATATGCAGATTCTTCTAGTTTGGTTTTAATCACTCATTTTGTAAGCATATGTCTTACTCAAAATTTCATAAAAATATTGAAAAAGTTTAACTTCAAGTCAGACCCCTGAAGAACTCAATTTGAAATACCCATATCTGATTGGTAGGTTATTGATAACTTCTCTCCAAGAGTGTTTGTTCAATTGGCTATATACTCACTTTATTTTAGTTTTGCAGACTATATTTATCTAGTTTAAAGATGCATCTAAGATTATATTCTTACAAGCAAAGATACACTGCTGCTTGCCACTATTAGCCTCCCAAAGAAAACAATTAGAAAAAAATATTCAGAATAAAAGATGTCATGCATACATTGTCTTTTTAAAAGACAATTACCATTCTTCTACTTTCTTATGTATTCATAATTCATCTTGGAATCTTACCAGAAATCAAACTTTGGTTAGAAGATTTGTGGTTTGTCTTGCCCTCCCTCATTTATTTCATGGTTTACTTTCAATGAACTACTATGTTCATTTCTCTCTCTGAATTTTTCCCCCATTCTCTCCTTTTTTCCCCAAAGTTAGTTGCTAGTGGAGTGTAAACTGTTTTACCTCTTCACATATATTTATCAAGACATCTCTGTTACATCTACATTGTGTAAATCCTCGATATTCTTCTCAATAATAATAATAATTTCTCAATAGCTTCTTAGAATTGGGATAATCAATAAATGGAATCTATCTGGAAAGAGTTAACATGTTTTCTGAAGCAAGAAACCAAAACCCCTTGGATTTGTTTGAAGCACTGCACAATGATGAAGAAGTTTGATCCAGCTGATATATTCTACTCAAATTTCCGAAAGGTTGTTGATTAATTACTCCCGCAAAGGTTTTTAATGACATCTAAGCAGATGTCGAATGCGAGAAAATGCCTTGACATGATTAAATAAAATGTTAAAAGAGATCAAATAAAGGGTGGAAGTAAATGGCTATGTTTCAGAATGGAATAAGGTACCAGTGACTTTTCACTGTATTCTGTAATCTGAAAAAAAAGGGTAAGGTTTGCTTATGTTACAAAGTTTTTAAGGCTAGTAAGTATAAAGAAAAAATGAAGAGCTGGTGAAGGAAAAAGTTTCATAACACTGAGTGACTAGACTACAGAACAACAGATGATCTTCAATGTAGATAAATGTACAATGACACATGAGGGAAAAATCCAAACCTATCTTTAAATATAAAAATACGGGTTTTGAGGAGACCACTACTGTTCATATATATGTTCTCATATAGCAGTACAGTAGCCTTTCACTTCTCATACTCCTAAAAATAAGCCTGTTTATGTAAACCTGCAGCAGTTGGGTCATGGTATACTGCAGTAATGTATGGGTTCATTAGGCAGCAAAGTGAGGAACTTCACAACAAGCACTGGAAGGTTCACATCACACCAGATAAAGTTAGGTAACTCCAGAGTGAAATTACACATGTAAAGAACAACTAATAAAAATACCAAGTCTATTAATATATTTCTGAAATAATGATAGCAATTAAACCTTTTCATTAAGTCATCCAGAATCCATGATTTTCCAAAGGCATATTACTGATACATACTAATTCACAGGTTAATTGAACTGTGTAAATAGAATATTGCAGTTTTCATGGCAAGAAACATTATTAAACTGCAACTTACAATATAATAATTAGAAAAAAATGACACTGCAGCAATAAAAGTTCCTAATAAATAAATGATCATTTATGGAAAAAAAAAAAAAAGACCAGATGGCCAAATTAGCCAAAGAAATAACAACTTTAACTTAGAGGCCTTCCATTGATGG
This sequence comes from Cariama cristata, assembly GCF_000690535.1. Lineage (NCBI taxonomy): Eukaryota > Metazoa > Chordata > Aves > Cariamiformes > Cariamidae > Cariama > Cariama cristata. The sequence goes on along the minus strand of NW_009604370.1, from coordinate 11,070 downwards.
CAACAGAATTAATATTAAAATTGGGTTGTAAAATAATGCAGTTTTTATTAAATAAACTGAATTGTCTGCTCAGAAACAGTTTTATTTTAAGTATTTTCTGTAAAATTATGTCAAGATATTTTTCATATCTTGGAAGCATCGTCTTGTTAAAATCTAAGTCATTCCCACCATGCTGTAGTAGACCATATCTGATGGTCTCCTGTGACACTAAACAAATACTGCATTACTGGACCAATGAGCTGTAGATGTTACTGTAGAAATGACACATCCCTCACAAAACCCATCTATGATGGCTGTCCTCCATCTCAGTGGGCAGAATACTTTTACTCTTCTGTGCCCCTGTTATTCATAACAGATTAATGCAGGCTAGAAAAGAGTTCACTGTGACAAACTTAAAGAAGCTGCTGTGGATCCACAATAACTGTCAGCAGTTCCTCTGATGTATTTCCCTAAGCTGGAGTAAATCCAGACTCGTTTCTGACTGAAGTCCCTGTCCTGCAGTGGTGGAGTACATTTATGATTCATCTCGTGATATATCATCATGTAGTAGATCAAGTGTGATACACTTGAGTAGCTACTGAATGACTGTAAGCATGCGTGAGAGTCTTTGCAGAATCAAGACCCAAGAAAAATTTACCTTTCTAGATGATAAATTTCATAGCATCAGGTATTCACTTAGGATTGAGAAGGCTGTCATTTTAGACAAATTGGGTTTTAATCTCAAATTCTCCATATCCCAAATGGTTTCAAATATGGGAATTATTATTGACCCACTGTCCCCACAGTCGATAATCGCCCATTTTGTATCACACTTCATTAACTAAGTTTACAGACTTGGCAATAAAAATCTAATTTAATTTCTGATCTGCTTTAAAGCAAAAGCACCAGAACAGGCATGAAAAACAACAATTTGAAAAGTGGAAAACTAAGCATCTCAGTTAAAACACCTGAGCGAAAAGCCATTGATTCCAATAGTGTAACATTCAATTGAGAAAAAACACTTGTCCCCCCACAATCCCTGTCTCTTGTTAATACAGAGAAGTAAAAAAAGAGTAAGACTTGTCTTAGTCTTCTGAATAGCTAGTTTTTTTTCTTTTATTGTCATTATCTTGAATACAATGTCTGCTTATCAAATGCGCCTACATAAAATATATCAGATCCATTTAGTCTGTCTAAAGACAGCTTATTAAATTGTATCGTTTAAACTGAGAAATTTAATAGCCAGAGAATATTACAATGGTGGGAAATCAGCAATTTTGACAGCCAATTTGAAATGTCTAGGAGGGTCCTGAATTTCACATCTAGGCACATACCTTCTGAAATGTAGGTTGCTCTGAAGGTATTTCAAGTTCAAAATAGTACCTGGTGAAATCTTGAATCACCAGTCATGCTTGGAAGTCTTGTCCACGAGATTCCTTCCCAACCTCAGAACATCACTGTCCAGTAGCTGCTCAGAAGAGAGTGCTGTCCCCCTTACATTTCTCTCAAACACTTGTGATGATGTTATAGGACAGAAGAAAGCATGGGATGTTACAGACTGAGCAGATTCCTTCTCATGACAGTGTGGACTTAAGCTTTCAGAGATTCTTCACAGCAAGTATTTCCTTGGTTGCCCAATATTAATTAATAGAGCCTTTCGGCTTCTGATACACATCATGTCCTGCAATAAAAGGTGGTGTAAAAAAGGAAGAAATTGAAACAATTATTCTGGCTAGATGCCTTGGAGGATCTTGAGGGGAAAGTGACATTTCTTACTAACAACCAGTTGTACAAAGCAAAAAAATCTAAAGTGAAAATCTTTGAAAAATAACAAAACTGAGGAAAGTGTATGTTATTTTTCCATTCCGGGTAGACAGGCAATAAAAGGATCTACATTTCATTTGGTTCCTCAAATTATTTGAGAATAATTTAACCCTCCCCTATCTCCCCACAATTCTCTTGGCATAGGTGAGAGCATCCAAAACCAGAAATGGGCTGTCTGTGGGACATTAGAAGGTTCCTGTCTCATCTCGTTTTCTTGCTTTTTGTTCTCGTTGGATCATTTCACCTCTCAAGTGCTATTCTTGTTACTTTTTATGTTTATCTTGCTTTCTATGGGGTCAAGCCTATAAAAGGTAGCATGGCAACTATCATGACTGGGGATATTTGCTAACAGAGCTTAAAAAGCTAAAAGATAAAGATAACGCAGACTGGTCTGGCCTGGGTTAAGAAAGGCAAGAGAGAATTGCAAGTGAATTTGTATAGCCCTTAGCATAATATGACCCCAACCAAAACCATTTTTGTAGACAATATTATCTTGCTTTATCATGCTTTATTTTTGTTTGCCGGGGAAACAAGCCCTTCCCTTCTTCCTGGGGACTGGGGAGAAAAACAACTATTCAGTTGAACCACATAATGGAGGAACATACTTCAGGCCCACATTTCTGGCTGGCAAACCTAGGAATGTTACCAGAAACATCAAATCTTTTCTGCTCAGGACACTAAGGTTCACTTGTAAATAGAAATTGTACTTCCTTAACAACAATTTTTTTTTTTTTAAATTCCAAAACTTCTAGGTATTTGCCAGCCTGGTCATGGTTACTGCTTTGTGTATAAGGTAGCGTTAATGAGAGGCAAGAGGGAGCACGGAGGCCGTCTGTGTACAGTATCTGCCTCTATATGCACAAAGTGAAGTCACATCTCTTACAAAGTTAGTTTGTTGTTCCATCCACCCACAACTAGTTTTGAATCTTCTGCATGCTAAATATAATTACTGAGGATCTCAAATTAACAAGGTAGATTTTAAATTCATATCAGAGCTGCTTTAGATCTCCATTTTTAAAATATAACAGGAGTGATGGAGTACACAGCCAAATGGCATGATATTCTGTTATACATTACGTTGATATTTACTTGACTGCAGAGAAACAGCAAGATGGAATTAAGCAAAGAGAAAACAGACTGTAATGGAATAAAACGCATATAAAAGATAACAAAAACATAAGTAAATCTAAGAAGATCAGTAGTTTGTCTACTCTTTCCATGTTTTTGAAAATATAACTTTTTTCAAGATAAGCTGCTAGACTTGCATATTAGTTTCATCAAATCCAAAAGTTTAGATCTCAACATAAATTAAGAAATGCTCCAGTGTACTTCTGTCCCTGTGCAACATTTAAAGTATCTATTGTTAATGGTGTTTTCTGGCGGCAGGAGCACTGAGACTATTGCTTTTTAAACCTTAGCAGTGGACAGTGCTTTCCACTGGAAACCTAGAATTTTTAAAAAATCCCCCACCTCTTGCAGAATTTTTAAAGGTCATTTATTTTAGGTATCATAAAGACCACCAAGATGATTTATGAACCACTAGCCTATATCAAGATGGAAAATGTGGAAATGGAGAAAAATGTCCTATAGAAGAGAGCTCACACAACGGAAGATGGGAAGAGGCTTCTCAAAACAAGGATAGGTGCTGGGAGAAATGAACAAGGGGTCTGAGATAGCACTAGGAAAGTTGCCAAATTATTTGTTTGAGATTAACTTATCTCCTGGTGATTAGATGAACTAATTATGTCTGGTAATTTCACCTCCATTACTCCGGTTTAAAATGAAGTAGTCTTGCAGGGTTTAGTTTTCATGAAGTTTTAAATAGCAGAGGAGCTTGCACTCAGATGCGTTATTAAGCATCCACAAGAATCAAGAAAAAGACGGATAAAAGGATGGATAAAAATGTGCTATTGTACAAGTACAGGTATCCTTGTACAGGTATACTGTTATAATACTTCCAAAAAAAAAGAAAAAGAAAAATGAAAGCATACTTCAAATTAGCCTGCAACTATGCAACATGGTTTGACAAACCCACAGAGTAAATAACAACTTTGGAAATTATTTGTTGTTTAAGGTCTTAAATATGAATGCTAATATTGCACGATACTCGATCAATATATCCCCAATAATTAGAGTAAATCTTTATTTCCAACTTCTTCAAGATTTCCACTATCTTGAGAATATTAAGTGAAAAATTCTTTTATCTTTTGTGTTTCATCAAAAAATGTGATTTGTCTGATTTGTTTCATGAAGCTATATTAATTATTAAAGTCTGCTCAGCAAAAAACTACCAAGCTCTAGCTAAGATACTCAACATTAAATTTAGAAATTCAGTACAAAAAACTTTTGAAGCTCAATTTTTTTTAAAAATGGAGAAAAAGATTAATCTTTCTGTTGCTAGGCTTTCCTGTAAATAAGGAATGGAGGAGATATTTCAAAAGAAAGGAGAATAGAACTCATAAATCACATTTATAAGAAGAAAGATCCAATTCTAGCAGATGTGAAGTAAAGAACTTGTATATTTATAATTAATATTTTGCAAGGCACTCCATAGAAATCAAGAATTTAAAAATAGAGATATTTTCTTGTTCAATAAAGTTCTGCTAAGATAGAATGTCAATACAAATGAAAGTAAAGAATAGTAAAGAAAAAGATGATACTGGACACATGCTATATATACACATCACTCCACACTGCTAACATCTTTCACATCACCACTTACACTCTTTGTTTACTGATGTTCAATGATGTGATTGCACAAGTAAATTTCAGCTTATTAGTTGTTCCAAAATGTTAATTTTGACTACTCACAATTTGTGATTATTGAACTAAATTTCACAGTCATTAATTAGTTGAAATTTTAAAAAAATGCTTAAAAATTTCTCCGAAGAAAGAAGAAAAGAAAAAAAACCAAACTCTATGCTTGGTTCTTTTCCTAAACAAATAATCTTTATGACATGAGCTTATGATACTTGAACTAAGGGGCAGTTTTCTTCTCCAAAAACATTTGGACAAAACAAGACAGCTGATTGTAAAAGAATGCTTCTTAAAAACTTAAACCCAAACTTGCTTTCATAGTTGGGGAGGTGGGATCAAATAGGTTGGAAAATGTTGTGGTCTCTTAATTTTATTGGGTTCTAACATAAAATGCCCACTAGGAGAATACAATGGAGTCCAATAGTCCTTTAGTTCTATGCAGCTCTCCTCATACGCTGACTCTCAAGCTACAGCAACAAGCTATACGGGGTCAGTGAATGAATGAAATCCCACAAGCAAAGAACCAAACAACTCCAGACATCAATCTCTACACCACAATAGGTATTCAAGGAACTTGAAGAGAGGTCCCCACACTCCAGAAACCTTGCCTCTTCCTCCTCCCTTCCTCTATCATATCAGTTGTAATGGAAGTTTATAGTCCCTGTGAGTCCCCTAAGTATCTCAGAAGACTACCTCTCCCTGAAATCAATTTTTTAACAGTCTAATTCACTTCAACTGTCAGAAACTTCTCTGTTGCAACCATTTTGGATGGAACTGTTTTCACAGTATAATTTCATATAGACTGAGAATACTGGTAATTCCATCTAAAGATGGAATCTATATAGCTATATAACATAACCAAAAATATCATAAATGTCATAAATCTATGTATCTATATATCATAAATATAGGGAAATTTAGATTTTATACTGCATTAATGCAACAGTATTTCCATTAAACAGTGAGAATAAATGTTTAGACATCTACCTTTGAAATTTTCCTCTTGATGTAGAGGATATGAGACCAAAGCATTGCCAATTCATAATATAAAATACTTAAATGTTTCATCATTTAAATTTTAGCTTCACTTGGCAGATTGTTCTTTGTCACAGTAATTCCCTTTGATGTACTTAGGCAAGCTTTATCTCAAACTACACTGAATTTGAAAGAAGTATCAAAGTAAAAAATTAGCCGTAAGAGGAGGTAGTGTTCGAGAACAAGTTACAGTCATAGTCGATGTCTAGGGTATGGGCGTCAGTTTGACATTTTACTGAAATGTCTCTTGAAAACAGAGGTAATGTGGGGTTCTGAGATCACATACTTGAGCATGACACACAATTGGATTCACTGCCATATCCCTCCTTTCCGATATATCACAACAGCTACTATTTTAGTCAGTCCACAAATACTGCGTAGGTGTATATTTAAAAACAGCTGCCTGTTCAGTGAAATAGGGATTTGGGTTTAAGCATTTTCTGTTTGTTTGGTTTTTTTTCTGTTTTGTTTTTTAAAGTAGGTCATAGAGCTTTCAATAGTGCATGAGCTACTAAGGACAACATTGCTACCAGTATTAGTGTGTTGTGCCAGTATACAGCTTAGCACTGACTAACACGCCTTGCTAAAAATTGCTTTGTGTGTACACACACACCCACACACACGTGTTATCATTTCATAGCTCCAAGTTAAACACCCAGGTTCTACTAGAGACCTCTAACAACCTTCTCTTCACCACCAACTCTGATGACATAAATAAAAAAGTAGTACATTTACTTAGAGTGGTACGAGGAACGTTAGTACAAGGGCTTGCTGATGCTGAGTGATGAGCACACCTGAACCTCATGGCTGTACCAGGTTCTCCCACATCGTGTTCCTGGGATCTGGGGTACAAACAGTCAAATATGGAGCCAGTTCAGTCATGAGCCACTGAAAAACCATTCAGAGTCTTCATATAAGGTAAGCACCCCCATCACCCTTGAAGACTGGTTGTTCTCCCAGATACTCAAGACCACCTTCACCTTTCTGAATTGCATTCATTATCAGCCTAATTGCAGTGACAATCACAGGGCTGGCAGACTCCTGTTTTCACCACTCGTTTGTCCTGACACAAGAGACTACCAGCTCCCTCATAAAATAGATTTACAAAAAAATGTTATTTCCTTGTGGTTTTGCTTGCTTTCTTTTCTCAAGGGAAAGATGTCACCACTGTAGAGAAAAGAGCTGGAAAAGAGAATAATTTTTTATTACTGTTATTATTATTGATTATTTAAAAATAAAGGGATTTAGCAAGGGTGGGTTGGGGCAGGCAACAGAGTAAGGCTAAAAAATCAGGGAAAAGACTTCAAACCAGGAAAAGGTTGGACATGTTTCACTTCCTTCATAAGAGGCTTTTTTACAGTCTGAAAACCACTGGGAACCAAAACAATGCATGGTAAGTGGAGGTGGAATAGAAATCACTCTAAAACTGCGCTACTGGTCTGAACCAATTTATTAGTGTAGACGCAGCCCTCATGATGGCCATCAGCTTAGTTGGAGAGAAGATGAGACAAGCCACTGATCCGCCACACAACCCTGTCTGACCTGTTGTTCACTTGACTCATCAATCTAGACTACAGATCAGTAGCTTGCCTGTAATCACAAGGGACACTAGAACATTGGTGTTTAGAAGGATATGGACATTTCTGAGCTTGCTTTTCTCATGATTTTGAGCTCTCATGGATGCAGAGAAATACTTCAAAAGAGAACATGCACATATAAACCAATGTCTAAAATTGCCACACAAATAAAGAGCTTCCAATCTTCAAATTTTCTATTTTTCAACTACATCTTCGCTGAGTTAGCAATATTAAATATAACAACCCATGCACACAGGCTCACGTAAAGTGTTAACCTTATCATACCTTTCATTTTGTTTCTCAGCTTTCCCAGTCTAACCTAAAAGTCTGTGCCCACAGCTCCTCAGCATACCTGCAGCTCCTCAGGTTCCTATAGTGGTGAGCTGGTGCCTGGTCATTTTGGAGACGTTTTGGTTAAAAACTTACTAATCATTTATCCTCTCTCAGTGCATTTATCACACTCTAATCTTTCTACATGTAAGCAGCAGTAACTGTTATAACCTTCTTGCAGTAAAAACAAAAACAAAATGAAAGAAACCCACAGATATGTCAGAAGCAGAAAAGCTCTGTTTTACTGATCATTTACTTTAAACTTTATTTATTTGCTTGTTGAATAAAAAAATGCAACTACATTCCTTTTTAAATCAAAGTAGATCATATTGCTTTCACCTGTATTTTGACAGGTAATAAAAGAGGATTACTTTCCAAGGAAAGACAAAACTGCATAGATTGACAAGCCCCACTTCCTCCTGAAACAAATTTCTCTGGGTTCAAAAAGAGAAAAGGCTTGTTGGCCAACCTACAAGTTTCAGCACCTTGCAGAGAAAGTCTCATTAAGATGTGATGACAAAGTCACTGACCATTGTCTTAAGGCATCTCTAAGGAAACTGCATATTCATGCATTCGTGCATATGCCAGCAGTATTTTTCAAGACAAGAGCATATGAATACCTCAAAGTTATTAGTTATTTAAAGCCAAGAACCTGTGTTTGCAGGATAGGACCCATGGGTAACACAAGTTCTCAGTTACAATAACTGTCCTGCTTGTCTACACTTACCGCATTTTGGTTCACGTTGCACAGAAGTCCCAGATTGCATGATTATTTTTTTTCCCTAATGAAACAAAATCAGATGATGTACTCCAGAAATGGACCTGCTTCAGTTACTACTTTCAGTTCATGGGCCAGCCTAGAACTAGGTGAGGTAAAACTCTAGCAGTGCATATGGTGTGACCATCACACACCAGTTGTTTTACTCTGCAGATCTGCTCCACCTGGATGGCAGTCCTTACTAACATAAACATAGCCACAGAGTATGAGAGAGGAAAACCAAAGGATGATTTGCTGTGAGCTCTAGCAACTCTTACGGTATTCTGCTTGACAAAGATATTACTGTGAAAGTTTACTTCTGTTGAATTGACTTCTAAGGAGAAGAGGCAGAAGAATTGATAACTGCAGTCCCTCTTTGTTCTCCAAAGAGGATAAATTCTTCATCCTCAGCTAAGCCTAAAAGCATTCTATAACAGTAAGTCAAAAGCAAGGCACTTACAGAAAAAGATTCCTTACACTAATGGAGAAATAAGGAGGGTTATATCTTTTGACTGTGAAAGACCAGTAATAAAGTCCCCACAGATACTCTTCAATATGTTTATCATTACTGTCATAAAATAAAAATTTAATAGGCAAAGCATGAAGTGGCTGTCTGAAGCCTTTTATTTACTTTTTTTTAAAGAAGCAGCACTCCCTCAGATGTCATGCCTACCTCCACATTCCCCTAAGCTGCTCCCTGAAAGTAAAGGTCTAGCCAGAGAGCTTGCCATTCATTAAAGTTTATAGGTACCTTAAAAGTTTTGATAGTTTGCTGTATTATCTCTTCATAATCTTCTTTCTGTTTTTTAATTAGGTATTTATTTTTTATTTTGTTAAAATACCAGCAACATCTTAAAGCACATACCCAAATGGTTGTGCTATTTGTGTTTGATGTCTTTTGAAGATGGTATGCAGTACTCCAAATAATGACCAAATAATGTTTATAAACAATGTTTAAGGCCAAATAATGTTTATAAATGTCTGCTGGCAACTGGTTAGTTCTTCCTACCACTGAGCAAAGGTTGTACCGTGGTGACAAACCTTCTTCTTTTCCCTCCTGACTAGGACCAGCCTGATTACTGTAAAGGCCATGAAAATAGTTTTTTGACTACAGAGAACCAATATCCCTTTGACAAGTGGCTAAAGAGAAGAAATGTAAGTTTGGACTATCTACCATCTCCTGAAACATATATTCAGCAATTCTTTCTCTTTCTATGGCAACATCCTCAAATATTTTCCTGATTTCCCTTAGCAATAAGAATTGCAATTAGTGTGCTTTCCAATACGCAACTTCTTGAAAATCCCACATTGTCATCCAACTAAGTTCCTTGGCATTCCCTTGAAGCATCCTATAATCAGCATTGTTTGCTAGCAGGACAAGATATGCCATGAGAAAAAAAGTTTGCTCCTGTTTGCATGAGAAGGAGGGAATGAGAAAGATGGGGCAGGATTCATCCTTTTAATTCATGAACATGATAATGGGCTGGTTTCGAAGAAAAGACTAAATACTCCTCAAAGGATGGGAATAAATGCCTTCCAAAGTTCAGATAACATGTAACTCCATTACTAATTACCTACACTGTCTACCATATTCAACAGCCTCATTTGTGAAGGTATGCTTTATTCACCCACATGAGAACTGCACAGTTGTAGATTTTTTTTAGCTTATATATCTTTGGTACAGGTAAGGTATGAAAGATCTGATTGTTTTCTTCTGTTCAACCAGGAGAAGGAAGAGCAAAACAACAATAAATGTTGGAATGTTAAGAGATTCAAAAATATTCTTAACTATTTTGGTTTATTATTTCTAGCCATCAGGTTAAATTTTATCTTCTTATTTCTTCCAGAGGGATCATACCACTGCCTTTTCCTCTTGAAGTTTTCTTTTTTGTACTTTCACCTTTGACTTATCTAAAGATGAACTGAAGAAAATCGACAGATGGGATAGACTTAAGAAGTACACATCTTATTTCTTTCATGGACTCACCTCTACATTAGAGGTTATTTCTAGAAATTGTACCTTTGTACTACTACTACTAAACTATTCTTCTATTTTGGAGAAGCCCCAAGAATTTTTTTTTTTTTAAAGGCCATGGAGTACATTTTTAAAAAAAAAAAAAAAAAAGTGAAGCAGGGAAGATCATATGTTGTGAACTGGCTGTCAAGTTTTCTTTCAGTTACTGCACTCAAAGTGGCAACTATGTCCTTTATCGAGTGACATGAGCAATGCTTTCCTCAACTGTGAATTCCTTTCAGGCCAATATCAAGGCAGAGGGCTGAAATGCAGATTATTCAACTTCTCTTCTTGTCTGGAAAGGCTCTGCTCTTTATTCACTCCAGTCATTAAATACAACAGCACATCCGTCTTTCTGGTTTGCTCAGGATGTCGCTGTGGTAGGCCGACCAAGACACTTTGCAGATCCACCTACCTTGGGCCAGCAGATACTGTCCTTTCCTTAGGCCCTAGGTGGCATGTGTTACATTCAGCGTCTGATGCATCAAATACTACCAATCCCATTATCCCTGTTAAAACGTCATTCCTTTCCAGATCCCACCTGTAACTCTTTTAACCCTGGGCTATTTTACGCCACTTTTATGGTGAATAAAAAACCAAATCAACAAACTTTTTGAACCAGCTTCCATGCAAAACTTGTTATTTTTATTCCTGCTTGATGTTACTGACTGACCCTCAAGATCCTGTTACATCAGATATAGACAACTCTATAGCTGTTGCACATTCTTATTAAATTCTATGAGAAAGTCATCCAGTGCTACCAAGGTCCTTACCTATTTTGTTAGCCCTCATCTTTT
>NW_009604369.1:6343-12675 GCF_000690535.1 Cariama cristata | reverse complement strand
CCTGCGCTCCCAAGGACCGTTGGAGGGGCAGGCAGGCCTCTAGCGTTTCCTCGCTGCTGGTCGCGGTTGCAGTTTCTTTAATAGGGACTGAGTCACTCCGTATGTATGCCTCCGACATAGGTAGGATGCAGTTTAACCTGGGGAGTACTGAAGAGGCCAGTGCCCTTGTCCACCCAGGCTTTTCCTATGTAGAGCCTTTCCATAAGCTGCTGTTCACGTGGGGAAGTGTGGGCAATCCTTGCCTAGGGTGTGTTCTGCTTTGATTGCACTAGAAAAAATGATTCCTCATTTTTATTTCCCCTTAGAAATAAGGATATAAAAACTAGATTGGGTGTACTTGAAGAGCCCAGTAGCCCCTGTGATATGTTGTGTGGCCTGCTGCATTGTGTCCTGTTGTGTTCTGGAAATGCTGTTAGAGAATCCATATAAAACTGGTGAAATGCCACTGTTAAAGCTATTTCTGTGGAGACTGTGAATTGCTCTTACCAACTAGGTCATGGGCCCTGGCTGATTGAAGAGATGAGACTTAACAAGGAGAATAGAGAGCTGTAGTCAGAGACTTTGGAGCGAAGAGATATGTGATCATGGACCTTTCTTTCCTCTGGGGCTTTCACTGGTACCACAGGGACTGATTTTGTGCATCTGAGCAAGACCTCAGGTAACCCCAAGAAAAACAACTTTGTAGACTTTAAACTGCTAGCTGAGGGCTGAAGGTGATCTGAGCTACAGTAGATGCCCTGAGGAGAGTTGCCCCCAAGCACACCCTCACCATTGTTCAGTTTGACTAAAGCTGGGTGGAGTGGTTGAAGGCTGGCTCATGAAGAATGTCTTTAGCCCCTTCTAAAGCAAAGTGTTAAGTAGGGCTAGGGTATTTGTTGACTTTTTGGTATAAGTGTCTGTTCCTTTAAAAACTTTCCTATTTGTGGCCCTGCAGACTCTAGAATTCTCAATAGTTATGAGTGAGATAATATATTTATGAACAGGGCTTGGCTGCGTGAAATAAACATTCCTTGTTTTTACCTGTGTACATTATCTGAATGTAGCCCTAATAAATACTAGTTAGATCTAGAAGGAAGGTTACATGTTTTAAAGTGCATTGAGACTCTAAGATGAAATGTGAGCTATAGCTAAAGTACAAGAACTTTTTAAATAATTACGTTCTGCTGTAATCAAAGTGACTTTAAAAAATCCATCCTTGAATGATAGACTTTAATGATTTATGGTCTTGATTTGATTAACGAAACTCTCTCTTAAATGCTGATGCTTAACATAGTGTCTAGCACTTTGCAGGCTTCAATTTCTGATCATTCCTTGGTACTGCCATAATGAAAATGATGAGTGGTTAGGCAGAAGTATTTTCAACATGCATATTTCAATTCCTTAACTACAAAAAGTATTATTAAAGTATGCTTCTTGAACTTTTTTTTTAATAAGCATATAGCTTATCTTTTTATTTTGTGAGCTTTTCGTACTACTTTTTTGTATCTCCAAAGACAAATGATGATACACAATGACACCAGCAGTAAAAATGTCAATAGCTGAAAGTTCTGATATACAGTGTCCCCTGTAAAGTTCACCTGAGTAATATGACCTGATTTCTCTTATCCCAACTACTGTGATAGTGGGCTTTCCCTGTAACAATGAAACTGTTGATCATAAATAGACTTGTGAACATCAGAGGTGGAGGGACAGAGAGACAGAAGTTTGGCTTGATCTTTAAAAGGTGGTGAATGCCTTCAGCCTCTTGCGAAGATGCAGTTAAAACTTTTAAGCAGACAGAGCATTACTTGTTATCTGGTGGTGGCTGCGCTTCAATCTGACAAGTTTAGTTGGGGATGGTTTTAGAAGCTCTTGAAAACATGTTACATAATAAACATCTAAAATGTATTTATCCCAGGTGCTGTACTCCTTTGACTGCACAGCTGTGAGTAGTCCTCAGGTTACTTACTTGAATGTGCCCAGCTGTGTACTATGTCACTGAGCTGCCTGATGCATTCGGACGTGTGGCATTCTGTTGGCTGAGGGTGTGAACTGGAACTCTGCTTCCAGGTTTGTCTGCCTATACAGCAATTCTAGTCACGGCAGCCTTGGCGAACCCTTAAAATACTGTAAACACACCTTAGTAAAACCTAAACATCAGTCAAAGTGTGATTAAGTCCTGGAAAATGAATACTCTCGAGTGAATGAGTTTATTTTTACCATTTTTAATAGTTTTGACTATATTTGTCTTTTGAATACCTGAAAGAACACTGCAGCATAGGGAAATGAAGGGACAGACTCGATGACTAAATCTTACTACAAATTTCCTAGAACAGAATGTCAACAGTGGTTCTTGGAATACTGTCTAAAAGGTTTCTTCCTAATTAGTTGAAGAACTGGACTTTAAAGTATCTTTACATATAGTTGGAAATCTGACACAAAGTTGAAGGAAATATACAGGAGCAGCATTTTGATCCGAAGATATTTGTGATTAAAGGTGTCGGCCATGATTCTTAACTTCTGTTTGTGTAAATAACCTTGAGACTTATAAGAAAGTTGTGATGCATTCAGGTGAACTGGAAAGCAGCTGCAAGGCATTGAATTTAATGGCAGAAGCTGTCCACGTTTTTCCTCAAGGAGGAGTGCCATTTGTGGACAAAACCAGGCCACCTGAGGTGTTGTAACTCTGGTTGTAATATTCCAGAGATCTCTGGGGTCATAAAGTGAACACATGATCATATTTTTTTTTAAAAAAAAAAAGGATGCCTACATTAAAATGTAGTAGTTAATAAGCAAGGAAACATTGATGACATTTGTTAGAGGAACTGTTATACTCAAGCAAAAGAAGTTCAGTCTCTGGTCCATTGTCTGAGGTAGCCCTGGAATATTCTTCTGGTTATTGTGACCTATGGCCGGTAAATTTAGAGAGCTGTGTCTTTGCACTTTTCATCTAACTTTGTCCAAGTGATTTATTAAGCTATACAAAGTTTTAGCATTCACAGTATCTGATGGAAAAGCGAATTTCAGCATATCTAGGTGCTGCATGAAGAGAGAGAAGGGGGTGTGTTTAAACTTGCTACTTTATAATTTCATTTGATGCCTCTTAAGACTTCTATTAGAGAGAGAGATTGAATAACATCACTTCCACGATAGATGCAGAGCTCTGTCACTCCTTTCCCAGTTTGCTGTCTTTCTGGTTGAAGAAGCAGAATCTGTTTTGTACAGCAGGTTGTCTGTATCTCGTATCATCCTTTTATGTACTTTTTGTGATACTGCTGTCTCATTTCTGAGAGGTAGAGGCCTGCACCATACACCATATTCAAGATGGAGGAACGATTTGGATTGTGATGTAATTTTTTTCCCCTCCTATGTTTTCTCTTCTTTTCCAAGTATTTCCAAACCTTCTATCTGGCTTTTGAGCAATGAGCTTTTAAACCTATTAATTATGAAGATCTTTTTTTGGTCATAACAGTTCTCTCAGAGACTGTTTTTTTTGTTTGTTTTTTGTTTGTTTGTTTTTTTTTCGTTATCCACACTGAAATTCATCTGCGGCTTTACTGTCTGTTCCCACAATAATGTTAGCCCCTGCAGCAACTCTATAGGGGCATTTTTTTAACTACACAGGACATTATTAGAAATCTCTATTGCCTCACTGTTCACCTGACTTTTGCAAATCCTCTCTAAGTGGTTTCTTGGGGCTAAGCAGAGATCTCTGCACGAGTCTGCTCGCAATTTTTGCCCGAGTATGAACTGACCATTTATTCGAGTTCTTTCAGCCTTTTCAGGAGTTAGTTCTCTGGGGGAGAACTCTTCCAGTTGCCCCATGCAACATAGATTAAGAGCCTCTGGTGAGGATCTGTACTGAAGAGTTTCTGGAAATCCAAATACAGTGCATTGGGTGAATTTCTCATGTCCACATGCTCACGGATTATTCCAAATAATTCTAAAAGATTTGTCAGGCATGAATTTCCTTTACAAAAACTGTGCTGATGTTTTATCTACACTTACTACTTATTCATGTACCCTCTAATTCTTCTAGCTAGCTTCTACTAGTATGCTTCTACTAACATGCCTGGAGTGGACATAGGATTTATAAGCCTGAAGCTTTCTGAAACCTTTATAAAAATTCATGTTATGTATGGTATCATCCAGTCCCCTGGTACTGAGGTAGAACACCACAGCTATTATGCTTTTTGTTTCATACTCAAGTTGAGCATTTGAAGGGATACCATATGGTGTAATGACTTGTTGTTACTTGTTTTGATGGCTTAATCCCTTCTGTAATCTATCCTACAGACACTTCAGTTTAAAATATTCTGTAATGCAATTCCTGTAACAGAAATTTTTGGCACAGGAACTTTTCCAAGTTTGTCTGAAACAAAATGGGTACAAAAATCACTTTTGATACCCTCCTTATATTGTGACCACCAGTTGGCCTTATGAACTCTCTGATAGTCTCATAGTCCCGGATATGGCTGAGAAAGGAGTCATCAGTTCTCTTCCTGTCTGCAAGTTGTTTTCCCCAAGCCATATTTCTAGCCTGCCATATTATGTTTTAATGACAGTTTGACCACGTCTATTTTCTGCATTTCAGCATAACTTCCACTTCTTGAGGGATGTCGTCCTTCCCCTTTATCAGAATAATTATTTTGGATTGGTTCTTAGCCTTTCCTAACAGGCAATAAAGCAGTACTGCTGATATGATGTCTTTAAATAGTTTTCCTGTCACTAGAAAATATTTTTACTTTTCTAGCTGCACCACTACTTTATCTTTATTTAAAAGTAAAGAAGTTTGTCAACTTGCTTTTTGAAGCTATGCCACGTTGTAGTAGATATCTGGATTTTGTTGCTCTCGCAAGGATGTTGAATTGTTCTCGTGTTTTGATGAATGCTGTTTTATGCTTTACTTAGGAAAATACAAAGTTTTGTGTGTATCACCACAAACCATGTGCTTTTAAACACTTGTTGGCTTTTCTGCAATTCTTAGGTTAAACTCTCCTGCCTTTTTTTTAATTTTTATTGTGAATGTCAGCATCCTGATTGCATGTGGCTTATGATGAAGGGCATGCCTCCTGTATATTTTTCTCTTCTATTTTTAAAGATTCCTGTAATTCCTTGTGATTCTGAAGCCCTCTTCCTTGCATCATTTTTTTTCTAGCCATCCATGGTCACTCTGCATTGCTGGTCCTCTGTTTGGTAGTGAGAGCATAAAAAACCCCAAACAAACAAAAAAAACCCAAACAAAACCTGTCAGGGAGACCTTAGCCAAAATATGAAATTGAAGACTAAGTCCTCCCTGACAGTTTTTTTTGTTTTGTTTGTTTAACAGACTAAGTTTTCTTCCCAGAAACTCTTCCCTTTTTTTCCACCCATTTGTGTCCACACAAATAAAGGCTAACATAACTTCCCTAGCATTTCCAAAAAGTATGCCCAAATTCCTCCTCAGTTCCTATTTTCTGCACTTGGCTAACAAGTTGTAATCTCAGGTAGTCATATTGCTGATAATCACATTGCGTATCACTACAGCCTACCTCTGTCTTCCTTAGGATAGCATCCCTGCCCTCAGGTGGTATTCTCGGTGACAAAGCCTTTGCCTCCTGAGGAGGATGTGCCCCAGAATTGTTCCCTGTCTTCAGACTTACACTTTCTTACCAGAGGACTTTCTTCCTCTTTCACAGTAAGGGTTGCCAGCTTAAGTTGCTGTCATCGAAGGTGTCATTGAACAGTCTCCAGGAGTTCCTTGGCCTCAAGATGGAGACTTTTTCCATGGGGATCTTGCACTGCCTGTGTCCTGTGCGGGTGGGGCTGGTAATTCAACAACTGTTGGTGCAGTGGATTTGCAATCCATTTAATTGATGTGATGGAAGCAATACTGGGAGTCATAATAACCATTTAATTCTCCATTGCACGGGTGTCAGTCTTGCATCAAAGTAATTTAAATGATCAAGCTATGATAACGGAAGTTTGTCAGCACAGGTAAGGTTTTGCCCATGATCATCAAAGAAGGTGGATGGGTTTATGAAATATATATAAAAAATAGTAAAAAAAATCTGATTTTTTTTCAGACATCACCTCCAGAAGAGGACAAAACTGGCCCTACCTAAAACGAGTAAAGTAAGCTAGAAGAGATACTCAAAACTGAATGCCTCCTCCAGTTAGCTAGCTATATATACATTGTACCATTTTGCTATTATGTTTCTTGATCTACGAGAGGATGATGTTCTGCTTAAACAGAATTTGACAAGACATAAATGCCTATACGTTCCATTAGAAATATCAAACCACACAGTATTTTTGCAAGTTAGGTTTTATAAACAAATGCTCAGAAGCAGGGAACATGCTTCATTTTCTGA
>NW_009604369.1:0-6312 GCF_000690535.1 Cariama cristata | reverse complement strand
GGAATGCTGGACTGAAAGAAAGGTCTTCCAGAGTATTTTTCAGGGCTGCTTTTTATGCCTTTTCTTGAGGGGGCTATTGCGATTCTAAGAGAGGAGAAGGAAGGCCACTCTAATGCATGCCATCTGTTCACGGACTTGAAAGGCTGGCTACCTGACCGCAGTGACTGGCAGGACAGGAAGTGAAAGGGGTTTTGCACGTTTCCTCTAGGATGGTGGTAGCTTACGATTGCTTTTGAGGGCAGGCATACTCAAGTGGTAGTAGATGAAAGAATTACGCTCAAAGTTCTTTTGTGCAGGCTTTATAAGTTTCTGATAATTTCTCGATTTTAGAGAGAGCAGCTTGTGTCATACTTCTGTAATGGGGCTGTTTGGCTTTCTCAGCGATGGTGTTGATAAGCTTCAGATACTAGTGTCCGTATGCTGCCACCTTGTGTTTAGAAACAAAAACAACTTGAATGTTCTTACCGGAAAACACCTGTGTTAATAATGCTTAAGTGACCTTGTAACCGTAGGGCTAGTCTTCAGTATGAAAACAATCATCTCAAGTTATGCAGTTTGGGTTCCTTTGTTTTCCTATAGGAATCTGAGACTAAGGCTCTTGGTTGTTTTTTTGGGGTTGTCTGGGTTTTTTTTGGGTTTAGTTCTTTTTGTTTTGTGGGGGTGTTTCTTGTGGTGTCCCCCCCCGTGCCCCCCACCCCCCCGCAACTTGTGTGTGTGTGTTTGTCTTCCTGTTTCCCAACTCCTCCCTGAACTCGCAAGGGGTAGAAACCTGTTTTGTTTTCTAGTTCAGGGTGCCTGGAGACAAATGCTAGAATGCATCTTTGGAGCATAACATAAAGAGCATGACTTACATCTAGAAGTTTATGACTTCTGTTTCCTGACACTGCTTTTCATGGTTCATTCGTGCTGTCAGCTGGCAACAGTCAGCAGAGCCAAGAATGCTCTGTGAGGCACTATGTAAACTCCGCATTTCTAGCTTCTTGTTTTAAGGAGTACTAGCCCAGCTGCTTCCAGTATCTGGAAAAGGCACAAAGCAACACTAAATAACCTTCACTGTGCATTGGAGTCTGGGATTCCCATCTATCTGCAGTGGGGTTAGGTAGGACAAAAAGTGCTTTTATTCTCCCTTCATCTGCACATTTGTGTGCATAACCTGGGTGCATCTGAGATGCAAATTGTTCAGTGCCTCTTTGAACACTTGGCCTTATATAGGTCTCTTCCACACCTGAAAGAAGTCCAATGGAAGAAACTGGATCAAAAAGGCTATCTTTAAACAAGAGTCTGCCTTCTGGCAGCAGTGAGGGTACATGAACAGACCTGGCTATCTCTATGTATTTGGAAGCATAATGGAAAATTGACTGCTGAATTCCCATACAGTTTCTGAAAGGTGAGACTCTAAGCCTTAGCTAGGTTTCTAAGTGTAATTTGAAGGACAAAACTGGAAAAGAGAGTGAGTTAAACGAAACTGTGATGGCAGATGGTCTCCGTGCAATGGGAGACTCCCCACCCCCTGCTTTTAAATTACTCCAGACAGGAAACACTGTATGATCATACCACGTTTGCTACAATTTCCTGTGGTGCATTGGCAGATGTTCTAGCTGTCCTGTAATGAAAGCTTATCCTGAATGATGGAATCCATTCTGGGGTAGAGAACAAGCCTGCATAAGGCTTATGCATCACCTAAACTGTTACAAAGTGAAAATAGTGCTGCTGCCATTGTAGGGTATGAATTTAATCCAGACCACTTAAGAATTTACCTTGGATTTCTCTGAATTCTTTCTGCTAGATGATTTAAACAGTTACGATGGATAAACTAATAACTAGTTCTGTTTCAGCGAGAATTGCTGTGTGGTGAACTATGTACACCTATGCTTACTATACACTGACAATGCTAAATAATTTTAAGTCCCGTTTCGGTGAAGAAAAAATGGAATCAGAGGCTTGCCTTTTTTCCTTTTTTTTTTTTTTTTTTTAGCTGAAAGCTATGAATTTTAATCCTAGAAAATGGAAAAGAGAAGAATTAAAACTTCAGCTTTTTTCTTTATTTTTTTCGTCTTGCACTGAGATCTAGTAGCCTGTGCATTAAGTGCGTGCTTATCATGCAGTAGAAAAAACATGACAGCATTCATAGAAGCTTTTCTCCATGCTGAACTGCATATACACATAACCGTAGCTTGGCATATAATGATAAAGATTTGCTACCAGCTGAAAATTAGTAAAAAGACCAGGATTTTTTTTGGTAAATCAGATTTTAATTTGAAGTTCTGCATTGTTTTCACATTCATAGATGATATTCCTGGTTTTAAAGTTTAGAGTTTTCAGCAATTTATAGTAAATTGATCTAGTAACTCAAAATTTGGTATTACTGTTTGTTTTCTCCAAGCCAGCCATGGTGCTTTAGAGCCTTGTCATAAGACTTCCAAACTGAGGAGCTAGTATTGCTCATAGTGGTGCTACAACAAATCCTGCTGTAGTAGCAGTATAGCAAAGTTAGAGAAAGGGGGTGGGTGGGAAAGGCTTCAAAACAAACTGTTTTAGTGTATTTTGCCGATAGTAGTCAATGAAGGGGATAGCTCTTGAAGATATGACCGCTCTGTATAGAGCCCTGGTCTATGCTTAGAAGCTTTGGTAGTACTAAGGTATATGGAAGCTTTACCTGTGACACAGAATGCCACTGTACAAGGTATTGTCTGGAAACATTATTTAAAAAAAAAAAAGTTTGGGTACAGGCAATAAATTTTCATCCTCCTTTTTTCACTGACAAATCTGTAGCATGGCTGGGGAAGGATGAAAACAATTTCTGTTTTTCGAATGCTGAAGAACTTGAGTGATGCCTGTTGAAAAGATGTTAACAGCATCATTTGGTGGCTCTTGACTGTTTGGTCTGCTGTCAGTTACAAAAATGGAATCATAGAATAGTTTTGGGTTGGAAGGGACTTTTAAACATCCTCTAGTCCAACCCTCCCTGCAATGAGCAAGGACATCTTCAACTAGATCAGGTTGCTCAGAGCCCCCCCATCCAACCTGACCCAGAATGTTTCCAGGGATGGGGTATCTACCACCTCTCTGAGCAACCTGTTTGTGTTTCACCGTTCTCACTGTAAAAAACCGTCTTCCTTATGTCTAGTCTGAACCTGCCCTCTTTTAGGTTAAAACCATTACCCCTTGTCCTATTTCAACAAGCCTTACTAAAAAGTCTGTCTCCACCTTTCTTATAAGCCCCCTTGAAGTACTGAAGGGCTGCAATAAGGTCTCCCCAGACCCTTCTCTTCTCCAGGCTGAACAACCCCAACTGTCTCAACCTTTCCTCATTGGAGAGGTGCTCCAGCCTCTGCTCATTTCTGTTTCTCCAACAGGTCCATGTCTTTCCTGTGCTGAGGACTCCAGAGTTGGACGCAGGACTCCAGGTGGGGTCTCACGAGAGTGGTGTAGATGAGGAGAATTACCTCCCTCGACCTGCTGGTCATGCTTCTTTTGATGCAGCCCAGGATACAGCTGGCTTTCTGGGCTGTGAGTGCACATTGCTGGCTCATGTCCAGCTTTTAATCCACCAGTACCCCTAAGCTCTTCTTGGCAGGGCTGCTCTCAGTCCCTTCATGCCCCAGCCTGTATTGATACCAGGCGTTCCATCTTTCATTATGAAGAGTTTCTGTAGGCAAGGTTTTAGACAAGAAATGTATTTTTTTTTCGAACTACAAATACTCGTAAGTATTGTAGTTAGGAGAGCCAAATACCTCTTGATAGTAATAGGTGAGAGTCATAAAGGCTAGCGGCTAAGGCTGGGGATAAATGAAGTAACAGCTAATATTTTTTATTTTCATTTTTTGAAGAGAAAGCTTGATTACTGCCTTTACCTGAGGGTCATTTTCTGTCTTCCATCTTATTCAAAAGGGAAGTAAGCTTTTTTATTCCAGTTTTTGTCATCATGTGTTGTGTCAGCTTGATTGGCCAACATATAAATGCCACTGCTTCAAAATTCAAAGTAGTATATACATTTTAACATCTAACTTTTACCTTGATGCTGCTTCCCAGCCAGTTAAGGGACCTTCTAGTAGTATGCTGCATAATAGACTCAGGTGTATTAAACCTTGTGGTTGTAAGGAAAAGTTTTGAATCCAGGGAGGAGAAAAGGAAAGGAACACTTAAATTATTTTCTGATGTTCTTTTTGTAATGATTTTTGTATTGATTAAGTATTAATTCTGCCCAAGTTGAATTCTTCTATGCATTTTTCTATCGGCTTCATTCTTCACAGCATAATTAGCATATGAATTTTTAATAATTTCTTTCCTTTTTGGAAGTAGTTCAAAACAATTAATTAACACTTGAGTGCCTTTTCCAAACAAATAAAGCACAAAATGAATGTATGGTGCCTGGCAACAGGTCTGTCCCTAACTTGCTGCTTTCAGAGCATGTGGAAGGTTGCTCTGTATGCTTAGTCATCCAGCATATGGGCACACAACAGTGTTTGTAAGTTAAGGGGTACCCTGACAAATGCAGCAGTTTTGAATGTTGTTATGCGTGCGTACAAAAATAACTTCTACTGAGCTACCTAATGTTGCTATAGGAGTCTAGAGAAGGGTGAGGCAGTAAGCTTCTAATGCTGACAGAATTTGGTATGATGGGGACTCTTTTTGTTCCAAGTGCTCTGTTGAGATGGCCATCACTTTTGTTTAATGTGTTATATGTAGTAGTATCTATATAAAACCATTGCCTCATTAGCAAAGTTTCAATGACACTCTTACTGAGGTGCAACATTTCAGCAGTCCTTTTTGTACACCAGGGTGTCTTGGGATGTACTCTGCTTGTGTGTTTTCTCACAGATGAGTTGGCCACATAACACTGAACAGTCATTTCTTCTGAGCAGAAGAAAAAAAAAAGCCTGACCTTGCTTACCACGGCAGGGGACCAGTGTAGGGATCGATAACTTTGAGAGAGAGAAGGTGCCAGGAAGTTGGTAAGCTCGAGTGCTGGCCAAAATCAGAACACAAATATGTATGCAGGGGTATGTGCTGGAGCCGGATCAAGGTAAGGGAGGGGAGAAAGCTATATTTGCAGCATTGCACAGTGCCAAGTCTGTGCCTTCTCACGTTAACTGTTATATGGACCACTAACTCCTCAATATACAATAGTCTCCTGGTTAGGATTACTGCAGTAACCTCTCCCTTTGACACTAAGCATTCACCTGTGTGTTCACAGTTTGATACAGTGGAAGTGCGACCTCTTCAGTTAGACTGAGGTGACAGGCGAGTTAAGAGCTGTGAAAGTTTCTTGCAGGGCTCTAGCCTTAGGGGTGGCGGAGAAGTACAGACATGCAAGAGCAGGGTTTTCCTCTCAAACATAAGATCTGAATCCAATCCCTGAAGGAAAAAGCAGAGGGAGGATGGCAGGTGCTCAGTGACTTGCTACTTCAAGGGCAGCAGCCTTCCCCATCAGACTAATGAATGGTGGTCTGGTAATGGCTCTTAAGGTGTTGCAAGAGAAAAGGAGGTGTATACCGCTCAGCCCCATGGTAAACTTCCTCCCAACTGTCTTTTTATGTGCATTAAATAACAAACAATAGCTTTATTCTTTGCACTCTTGGTTTTGGTTCCTGCAGTCCCTTTAGACTTGATAGAAAGTGCCAGAAGACAATTCCTGAGAGAAGGAGGTTACCCATTGGGTCCGAAGGGGTAGAGGCTGGTGCCTAGGTCTCCTGGACCCTTTTGAGGTCTGTGGGGGTCCCCAGAGAACACCAGCGCCATTCACATGGTTGTGGGGGATTTCCTTTGTGTTGCCATGATGCTCGGGGCTCTTGGTGGCATTTCGCATTGCTGTGGGGTAGCCAGGGTCCCTCCAGGCCTGTGTGAAATCTGCAGACTGCTCCTGAGTTTGCCTGTGGCAACCTGAGATGTCCGCAGTGTGCTTGGGTCTGAGGCCTGTGTTGGTGGTGCTGAGAGATGGGGTTTCCACAGGTCACAGGGTGTCCCGGCACTCAGGTTCCCACCAGCCACACTGATCCCTGCAGCATGCTTTATGGCCCTTTTGGTGTTCCTAAGAGCCCTCCGAAGCCCTTGGTTTACATTGTGGGTTGACCCCAATGCCTCTGTGTGCCTTTCTGGATGCCCCTGGGCCATGGGTTTGTCTTGCAGTGTGCCGCAAAATTTTCCATTTAACTTTCTCCTCTGTCCCAAGAGGTACTTTTCCAGGTGCTTTTTGGTGTGTTCCAGGGTCATTGTTTTCCTTTCAGTGTGCCCCAGGCCACCCCCTTTACCTTTCTGTGCCCCAGAGTCCTCCAATTCCCTGTCATCCCCTGGTGTTTTTCTCCCCACCCC
>NW_009604368.1:180027-197486 GCF_000690535.1 Cariama cristata | reverse complement strand
CCAAAACCTTGCCATTGAAACCCAATACATACACATAAGTGAATTCTTGCAGTGTTTGAGAACCCCTAATGGAAATACCTGTTCAGAAGTCAAGTTTTAACCTTGGTGACATTCCAGTTTTCCTGCCTAAGGGTTTAGTTGAATAGCATTTTGTCCAGCAAGTAATACTATCAATTTAAAAGTAGCATCTATGGACCAAAGCATACTTTATTGACTTGTGCACAGAATGGGACGGGTAGTTCTTGTTTTTTCCTTGGGAGAACAAACCCAAGTCCCATGGTGAGACATCCCAGCAGGG
The DNA here is from genome assembly GCF_000690535.1 of Cariama cristata. Classification (NCBI taxonomy): domain Eukaryota; kingdom Metazoa; phylum Chordata; class Aves; order Cariamiformes; family Cariamidae; genus Cariama; species Cariama cristata. Next base: position 197,188 of record NW_009604368.1, on the reverse strand, counting down.
TATGGCTGCTCACCTGGCCGGAGCCTTGCTGCACGATGACGTGTGTGTCTTGGTCCATCTTCCAGAACTCCGGTTTAACGCCCATGGAGCCAAATAGTTTTCCAACTTGCTTACTTGTGCAGGCTTCTATAAATACTAATTAATTAAAATATAGACTTTCATTTCAATGCCCTAGAACATAATGCTTGATGGATTTAGGACGCTTCCTTTACAGAGGGGTTGCTACCAGAAAAATAGGTTAAGAAATTTCTCCTTTGGGCCTTACTTGAAGTGCAGTGTTAAAAACTGTAATTACTTCTCTTCTGTGATGATTCAATGGCAGCAAAAAAGCATTGGGTTAGGTCTAACTAATGGTCCTCATTAAAATTAAATGAACGTATGGCCTGAACCTTCATTCAGAACCTTTCTTGTGCTTTTGAAATATAACTTCTCTGGTCACCTTTACAGATGTTCTTCCTCTTTCAAAACTCTCATGAAACCTTTTGAACACAGGACCACAAAACCCCTTTTGAACTGGAGTAAAAGAGAAAAAAGTAAATGAAAACCTCATGCAGTAATGTGAGCAGATGTACATGCCTGTACATATGATGGTTTGATACAACAGTAATATCTAATTACTGTATTGGAAGTGTACTAGCGGTGAAGTACAGAAATCGTACAGTCCCAACAGGACTTGCCCATGTCTACGTGCAGGTCCAGTTTCTTTTGGTGATGGCAGTCAGCAGGGCTTGTCTCTCTTCTACATTTATATGTGGTTGGAGGAGCCTGCACCAGTTTGCTGCTCTTCATCTACTTGATCTAGTTCTTCTCCGCTTGTTCGCAGCGATTTCTGCTTTGAAAATCTGCTTTACGCCCATATGTGTTTTCCAGGGGGAAACTACCAGGCTACCTTTCATCGAACCTTGGCTAACAGTTCCCCAGAAAACCTTCGACACGTAGCTCAGAATTGTCTTACGGTGATCCAGAGGAAAACAGAGTCCCTGAACGCAGCTTCTGTTCTCTTGTACAGGATTGGTTTTGTGCCCTAGATAAAGCCACCGCATGTTCTCTTTGTAAAATCTGAATCTTGTTCCTCAACTAAAGACTGTAATACCAGAATTACTCGTTTCCTCTTGGGATAGTTTGCCCAGTTCCTTTGCTTTCTCATGAATACCATTATAGTAGCAATTTATTGTGATTTATGCAATCAAAACAAACACCTCTTTAATAAAGATGAAACACTAAGTAGCAATCTGATTTGGAGATACGTATCTAAGGTTAGTTTTACCTGCCCAGGAACAGAGAAATCTCACCCTTTAAACTATGCCTTGCAGGTTGTATTGGTAGTGTTAAGTTTTTAATGGTGTCAGGATTATTTTCAATAATAAAATACTGTATCTGAGGCATTTCTAAGTATAAATCAGTTTTCCTTTATTGTTTTTCAGTGCAGAAATAAGAACTCTTGATGAGCAAAGCCTTTATTAGAATAGATTTTTCTTAAAAAATTCAAACATAATGAACTTTAGATATTTATATTTTTAAAAATTTAATTACAAAAAATACAGGGATGTTGTCATAATCTCCCCAAGAGTGTACAGACATAAGAAGTCAGTCTGTTGAGAACAAGCACACTTAAATCTGGTAGTCAAGCTCTTTAATACTTGAAAGCAGTTTTTATTCTGCCCTCCAGTGACATCAGACAAAAAACATGCAGTAATGATGAATATGCGTCAGTGTCTGATCTTCCAGTTTAAATCCGTGAGGGTTTCTTTTCTTTGGAAAAAATGAAAAATGCATTGGATTCTATTGTAATTGCATAGGAAAAAAATTCAGATATCATGGTCTAAAAATATGATTAAGTTTTAAATTAATCCTAACCTATCAAATGACAGACTTGTTGCTAGGTTTTGAGGTCTCATTCTGAGAAGTTGCTGTGGTCTGTGTCCTAAAACACAACTTGTTGCTCTGTTTGTCTAATGCGTTTTCCAACAGAGCAGGTTATAGCATGGTTGAAAACATTTGAAGTGTTTTAGTTAAAATATGAACTTTTGATTTTCCAGGTCTAGATTAGCACTCATTAACTGCAGCTGTTGATATGTCCATGGGTTTCCCTTTGCTTTACAAAATCACTTTGTTCCATGTAGAAGTCAGGGGGAGTTTTGCCTTTAATTTTATCGGAAGCAGCATCAGGTACATCCAAGTGGATGGCATTTCTGTATTTGTCTGGAGGTAATATGATAATAACAGGAGTTCTATAGCCAATTTTAAAATGTCAGGGAACATTCTAGGCCTTGTTGAAAGGTAGAAGATGGAGCTGAGGGCATGCTCCGAAGCTGGTGTCTGATTTATTGCAATGGTTTGTTGTTGTCTGTAGATCAAAGGAGTGGTTGATACAGGCTTTAATACTCGACAGTTTGCTAATAATACCTGCCTGCCTCAGGAGGTTAACATACTGACACTTGTAATCATTTTTCTCTTAAAGCAATACAGGTGGGGGTAAGAAGCATGACAGACTGTACAGGCAATGAATGAAATAAGAGATTTAAAATGTTCTCTTTGCTGTGGAGTGGGGGATCAGCCACCATGGGCTGCTGGAAGGACCCATGAGTGAAAAGAGCCTCCTTCCCTCCCTGCTGGGTTTTGGGTGTTTATTGTCCCCCCATGTTAATCCAGTGCTTGTCCTATGGCTGGTCCAGCAAGTGGTGCCTTGTGCCCTATCCCTTCCTACGAGTGAGGGGAGGGTGATAATATTGACGAGTGAGGAAGAGGAGACACGTCCTGAGAATAGAAACGGCTGGGGAGGAGAGGAAGATGCATGGTCACCTGGGAACGTGGCATGGGCTGTGATGCGAGGAATGAGACACAGAGGAACAAGGACCCTGCTGGCAGCCTGGAGTAGAGGGAGGCAGGAGGGAAACTACATGCGACTCTGGCAAGGGATGGCCCTCACGGTGTCGATAGAAATTTTCCAGGTCACAGCGAAGATGAACGTCTTCTGGGGGGTGTGTGTGTATGGATCCATTTGCGCTGCACACAGGAGCATCCAGGCGGAGAGGGAAGCGTGGGTGGTGGGAATACTATGTGGGTAGATCTGAGCTCTGCAGGATAAATTCTTTGATGCGTGTGCATGTGAACTTGTTGTTTGCAAAGATTCATACTTGTGTCTGAAGGGAGGTTAATATTAAAAACTTTTGATGTTTGTGCTTGGCTGCTTTCTGTTGCCTTTTTTTGTGTGTGGATTTTATAATAAGCTATGCCTGATACCGATATAATAATTAGACTTTTTTTTCTTCTATCTCATAGCAATATACACTACAGACATCATACAAGCTTTGTTTTTTAGCAAAACAGTTGTCATGGTGGAAGGTGTAATACATTCTTAATGGTAGAGAATGGTGGGATTTTTATAACTCTCACATATCATAAGAAATTAAGAGGTCTTTTTCTGCAAAAACAAATTCAGAGGAGTCTTTAGACTCTGAGGAAGAGAGATGGGAAATGAGGGACTGCTGCTGAGCAGAGAAATGACTGTACCCGACAGTTCTGGGAAACGTTGGTACATTACTGAATATCGTTCTGTAACTCATATCTACTCTGTCATTTTGTTAGTAGTCTCTTAAATTTTGCAAGATGTCTTCACAGCTTTTGCCGTAAACCTCTGCTGTGTTTACTGGTATTACACTTTTGAAAAGATCTGTACATAAAGTGTATGCACTACACTGAGTATTTTATTTTCTCTGCTTTGACTTTCTCTGGATGTAGCATCTGGTTTGCAATTTTATAGTTGCCTAGAAAATCAGACTATTCTTAAATGATTAGGTAGTAGTTTAGTATGTTTTATTAATATGCCTTATGTTTCTGTTTCTCATGCCTGAATGTGCTTAGAATACACATTTTCTGCTACCCTCAGGAGTGTTGTGCCCACTTATCTTGATATAATGTAAATCTTATACCTTGAGAGGTTCATATATAGTTCTGGCTCCTTCCTATCTAACCTAATATGCCTAAGCTAGGATTCCAACAGTCATTGACTCTTTAAAAAGGTGAAGAGAGGTGGAGCTGAAACCTCTCTGGGAAAGCCTTACCTGGGTCTCAGCCTGTTTCAGGAGGAGTCTGTCTCTTCCCTCTGAGTACACAGGGAGTCTTGGGAACTTGTGTTCCTAAACCAGGTGGCTCAAGTACTCCAAGGTTGAGTTGAATGAATTGGGGCCCCTGTTAGTACTGAACTTTTGCATGGACAAAGTCCTTGAAGAACTGAAGCTGCTGGTTGTAAAAATCCTTTGGGTGAGAGATGTCTGTTATTGTGTGCTGGGCAGAACCTAAAACAGGGCATCCAACATGGTCAGGGCTTCTCAGTAGGGGTATGAGTTGATCACTTCACAGAAGAGCAGCAATGTTTTTGGGTTGCAGAGAAGTGTCCCTGTTCTTACCATCTCCATCCTAAAACCCCTTCAGAGTAAGTAGCCTTCCTGGGAGACTGTAGCAGAGTCCAGCTGTGCAGTGGACCTGATGAAATGCAGTCATGATTCTTAAATAGACCGAGGTGGGGCACACAGGCTTCTTGGGACAGCTGGGAGTGATGATTCTCTACTTTAAATAGCAGGTTAAACCAATAGCAGTGCCTGATACAGAATGATTGCTTTTCTTGCAATGATTGTTGTTCATAAATATTGTCCTTGGGTTTAAAAAGACGAGGAATGGTGATTTTTAGTCTTTGGCACCACAGTCGCTAGGACTGTGTATCTGTGAAGCTGGCATGGTCCATGCTGGACTCTATGGTCAAGAGGATGCTTGTTGTCCTACCAACGAATGCTTCGTCTTGCACATGTTGAGTGGTAGTCACTGTCCTGCACTCCTCTGCCTGCTGCTGATGTTTAAAACCAACCAAGTCAAAAATATAAATTTCCTGTACGTGCATTGTAAAAGCACCCGCAAGGGTGAGCGTTGTGGACTCTGGAGCATTTGATAGTAGCGTATGAGCAGGTGCGAAGGTTCTTTCTTTAATCTTGTAGTGTGGAAAGAACAGAATGAAGCTGTGCAGTGTTATTGTGGTTTAAGATGTTACCATGTGGACATTTCCTGTACGTGCATTGTAAAAGCACCCACAAGGGTGAGCGTTGTGGACTTCGGAGCATTTGATAATAGCGTATGAGCAGGTGCAAAGGTTATTTCTTTAATCTTGTAGCGTGGAAAGAACAGAGTGAAGCTGTGCAGTGTTATCGTGGTTTAAGATGTTACCATGTGGACTTTTTTATTTCCTTACAGTTAACTTTTTCGAGATTTTTATATTCAGGCCGTATTGCATGTTTACCTGTTCTTACATACCTGAATATGTCCTGTAAAAATATTGGCAATGTTTTCAGATCTTTTTTCTGTAACGGGTAAGTCTGTTTCTCATCCCTTGCTGTGCCAAAGTGCTGAGACAAGGCTGTTTTTCTGCTACTGATTTAAGAGAAATTAAGAAATTAATTTTGTCCTTGGCCACATTCTATTGCAGAAATTTCCCAGTGCTTTACGTAGTGAACTGTGAACGGATTATCATTGTGTCAATACAAATGTGTTGAATGTAAGATTGTTAATTTCTGTTAGTTAGACATAAGTGATCTATAGTGTAGAAACTTGGAGCGATGTCGTCTAAAACTGGCAAAGTGTCATTTTTTTGGAAACTTCTTTGATTTATGTACTTACAGGAGCTTGTTAGAGTGCTCATTTTTACTTCTTCCAGAAAGAGAAGAAAAAAAGCATTGTTAATTTTTTCCTTTCTTTCTGAACTCCAAGAATTTCCCTCCAGTCACTGCCCCATATTCCTGCTTCCATCTGCGTATACCCAGGAGATTACTTAAGTGCTCCCAGAAAATAGGGACTGCACCTAATCGTACTTTTTCTTTGTAGATGCTGCGAGTATGGCTGGTTACTGCGCTGCCAGCTTTTGCTGCCTTATGACTAACAGGGCCTGCATTGGGAATCAATCGCACCACCGGCACCGAACCTTGCCGGGTTGACCTCGAGGCCAACTCTTTCATTTTGATTCTAATTTGCGCAGAGATTTGCACATCACTGGAGCAAAGTTAAATGTAAGGGGATACATTAACATAGCCGTGCAGCTAGACTGCAAATGCACAAAGGTCAGGAAATGGAAAAATGAACTGCCTAATAACATCCATTTGCCACATTGCTGGTAATGGCTTTGATTTCCGATTAGTGTTTATTATAGACATAAATATATGTACTGTGCCATAGATGTGCACTATTGAGACAAATGCACCTAAAGTTCTTTAGTGGTATTATGGTGTGCATACCTCTGAAATGTTTGCAGCCTTCATTTCAGTCTTCCCAAGAGCAGCAGTTTCATTTATATGCCCTGTAATATCTTGCAGGGAAAAGGACGTCAGTACATCATGGAAGCCTGCAACTCCCTCGTGCTATTAAATGATGCCTTTGGAGCTCTGAGAAACCATTCCTGTGCCTCTCAGATGGCCGAGTCCTACAACGTTCTCCGTGCTCTCCAAATCCTTTGGCTTCATAGCGCTCTCTGCTCCCAAGCTTGACAATTTTTCACATTGGGTTTTATGTTTTCAGCAAGTCAGATGCTGAACCATTTGGAGAAGTTTTTGTATAGCTTCTTGCGCAATAAGGCCTCGTTTACTGGATTTGGCTGTACTAGAAGCTCTGCTTTGAAAACACTTTTTGTGTGAAGAGTTATATTAACGATTCTTCCAAAATTCAAATGTCCAAAGGGATTTTTCTCACGTGATAAACAAATAGCTGTGATAGGTGGGAGTAGGTTGATGGGGGACAGTTGTTATAGCTGAAACTTACCTCGATTACAGCTTTTGAACCGTGTTTCTTCTTACTTCTGCATTGCCTTGCATTTTGTATGGTCAATTGTACTGCCCCTGCAGTGATGGAAAATGCAAATGTTCTCTTGGTTGACAACTTGCTGCGCAGGTACCACATGCCGCTGCGTTAAGAGGACTGTCCTGAGGCAAAAAGGAGGACATCTGTGTGCTTTCTTTACCTTTTCCTGGCTCAGGGTTTGACAGAGGGAGAGTTCACCTTCCCTGAAAGCTGCTGAGCGGTGGCAGCGAAGGGGCCCTCTGGGCTATGGGTGTGGGGAGCAGAAGGGGAAAAGATGGAGAGCAGCAGGCCTGTGGTGGGAGTGGAGGTGAGAAGTTGCTGGGAAGAACAGGGAGCAGATCCTACAACAAGTCTTTAGGGCTATGAAAAGCAGGAGAGTTTGGTTTGAGAAAGGACTTCATGTTGCTGGGTTGAGAGCAAGGCTGGAGGGGAAAGTCCTGCTCTGTAAGGAGCAGCAGCAAGATTCGTTCTCATCTCTTTTTGCTTTCACCAGCTTTTTACTCTTCTGTCCAACAGAGCTGAGTTTCCTGTCTTTCTGAACTTACCTGATTCTAATTTATGCTCGAATAAAACAGTTTTACATACCGAAAGCCATTTCAAGTTAAAGGTCTGCCTCAAAGCTCTGGCTTGCGGAGTCCCATCCCCATCACCTTTCGATGCCTGTAGGCACTGTTGTTTTCCTGCTCATCTTTCTGGCCCAGCCTCAGGATTTTGCTCTGGGTGTTCAGATCTGGGCTGTGACTTAAGTTTTTAAAATCTTATCTTGTCTCTTACTCAGCCTACGAAACCTTTCATACAGGCTGTTACTACCTTATGTTTCTGTTAGTACACTATCCTTGTTGATACACATGCTCTTACCTTCCTGAAAGCTGATCAGAAGACTTTTGCTGTTGTAACTTATCGCTTTCACTAGGCTGTCCTTTTTTTTTTAATTTGTCTTGCCTCCTTCTTGTCTTTTACAAAACACATAAGCCTTGCAAATGAAGGCTAAAAGCTTATCAGGAGAAGCTTCATCTCTGGCAGAGCGACCAAGAGGCTGACTCCACATCTGATTTGCTTATATCAGACTTGACTACTGGCTTATTAAACTTTCAGACGGATAAATGTGCTGTGTCCCAAGCTTCCCGTAATGCAAAGCTATCTCAGTGTCTTTCTTGGTGCTTGCCCTTGAAATTCTGGTTGCAATGATGTTTGTAATCATTCAGATGTCTGCATATGTCTTTGAGCCCACGTCATGCTGGCTAATATTGTCACCTTGTTCCCTTTAATTTCTTCATCTGCCAATGCTCCAGTGATGGATTGTGTTTCATTCGTATATTATCTTTGGTACGGACAGTAAAAGTCCGTCATACCTCCGTCATACCACTGTCCTGACCTGCACAAATACATCTTCTTTGACAAAGGGGCAATAGGAGCTAACCAGTGTCAGTCCAAGTATCTAAAAGATGGATCTTAATTGTCTGAACAGAGAACTGAGTCTCAATCCTTGCAGATGCTTAGCTGAGATCTATTTCTCTATTGCTACAGCATCATGTACCTTTCTGGCATGATTTAAAATAATCCTAAATTAAAAAAAACAACCCACCTTAACGTTAAGCCCTACAGCTCTCCAGGGGAAGTTGCTGCATGGCAGTTCTGAATCCTTTGGTGGAATTGAGCTAGCGATGATGGTGTGAAGCCTTCCAGCTGGAGGATTCTTCTTGTGTTGGAGAGGGAGGTGGTGCGGTTTTCTCAGGTGGTGAAGGACAAGGCAGTGGTGGCAACAAATTTTTGCTGTCCCAGTGCCAAACAGCAATCGGGCAAGGAGAGAGGTGTGAGTGTGAAAGGGAGAGAAAATAGAAGAAAATCTGTGAAATATTTTTTTCTTGGTATTTACTGATTGCAGGTTTTCTATGTGTACGTTTTTGAGATCGGTTTTCTTTACAATCAAATCTTGTCTGTCATTTCCTTTTGACCGCTCTTTCTTACTGTCCCTTGTTTAAGTATTGCAGTTACATCTGGGGGGGGAAATACCCTAATTAATTTTTCTGATGTTTTCATTAGCTGGACTGAGTGATATAAATAGGAGGCAAGTTCTGCTCACAGATAATCCTTCAAAAATCTCATTTTGAGTAGGAATTTTACGTGGCTGATAGATCTCTAGAGACAAAGCTTTCCAGAACTTCGTGAAAAGCAGAGGGAGTGGCAATAAGAGGGGAGAAATGTCCCTTTAATTTTACTCAGCACACTAGTATTTTATAGCTAAATACTTGTTGCTATAGTTGTCTGTACACAAAAGGGCTGTTTCTGATGTGAAAAAAAGTAATAAATCACTGAATTTATTGGAGTAAATGCTTATTTATCCTAGAGTAGCTGGTAACAGTAGAAAAATCTGTTTTCCACCAGTAGTGATATTTGTATTTCTTGACAAGATGTTAATTTAAAAGTTGTCTGCTATATGGTAAACTGAAAATTACTTATGTTTTATTACATATTATGTATGTCCAAATGAGAAATGTAAAGGGAAAGGCGTTTACATCTGCTACTTTGGGTGTCAAAAGCTAAAGTAATGGGTCATAACTGATATAACGGAAATATTGCGTATCCTTGTCACCTCATTCCTCCTGTCCTAGATAAGCTCAGAGATAGGAAACAACCAGGCAGTGCATCAGTCACCAGTGCAGTACTGGCACCCTTAGCCTAGGACAAGCTAACGCTCACGTGTTGAACGTATTGTAGGCACAATGTACTTAAGAGTGGCAAGACGGGCCCTTTTAGGGCAGTATCTGACAATCTGAGACAAAAGGTTAAAAGGTGTGGGGATTCCTCTTACGTGCATGGACACCCTGATCAGCAAAGGCTCTTCTCACCGCTAACCATCCTACAAGTGGTGAGGGGAGTGGGTGGGGAGGTGAAGCCTGGGGGTCATTTGGTACAGAGAGTCCGAGGGTGGAAACGCCCCTGGAAAGACTTGAGTGTAGAAGGAGCTGTGGAGTGACTGTTTTGAGCCAGGAACAAAGAGGAATTTGTGTCTGTTGAGAACCCAGCTTGATCTGTTGGGCTGTTGGGTCAACACTTGGCTGTTCATTGATCTTGCTTTGTAATTTACACTGCATATTAGAAATGAGAGTATAGCTTAGTGTGTAAGGTGTGCGCACATCCCTCTGCAAAGGGATAGAGAGAATGAATATGAATCTCAAGCCCCTAAAAAAAATTATTTTTTTTATGTACTATGTATCTATGATGGATCAGATTTCTTCCACAGGACATTGAGAGGATGTCTTTAATTTTTTTAAGTTGTCTCACTAGGGCTAGGACTTATCACCAGGGCTTGGGGGCTGTGTGCATGCTTTAGCTAGTTGCGTGGAAAACATGCAAAGCTGGTAATAAAATGTGGAGTTAACTATTTTTCCTAACCTCTTCTCTACTTATTCATACATCCATGCTTGTATTTTGATGCCATTATTTAATCCAGATAATTATGTGTGACTATTGCCCCATTTGTTTGGGTGGTTTTTCAGTTTGAGGATTTTCTTTTTTGCAGATTAATGTATTTGTGTAGAATTGATGCTGGAAATACAAGAGACTCATATTTGTGGAGAGCGTGGCGTTCTGGGTTGCTTTCGGATTATGCCATTTGTTCCACTGGCATCAACATATAGGAAAATGGGCACTTATGGAATTAGAATGTAGTGATGAATTTAGCATTTTCATTAAAACTGCTTAAAGTCATGCTGAAGCTGAAATGTTTAAGTCTAATTTAATTTGAAAGTATGCAGTTAATTAATACTCTACATCCATTAACATTCAAAAATGAAAGTATCTGCAGAACCACTGCTACTCCCTGGAGTAATTTGTCACCAGAAATAAAAAGTCTGCCTTTGAACTGGAGTAGCTTTTGGGTACTACGCTGAGCGAAGGAACCTGTGTTAATGATGCAGACTAATCCAGAAGAGTGGGCTTACAGTTCTTCATGTTGCTATCTTACCATTATCAAACCAGTAGCAGTTGCCTCAGGTACTGTTGTGACAGCAGATGCCGTCTTCACTAAGTGATAGAAACTCCCATGGATTTGAAATTACTCACTGGAGTGTGGTAGGTGAGTGTGTCCACAGGTGCTTCTCAGATTAGAAAATGTTCACAGGGTGCGAGACCCTGTTTTTTGATTAAAAAAATATGCATTTTCTGTTTACAGGGAGTATCGGTCTTTATACTATGAAGTGAACTCTCTTTTCAAGCAGTCAATCAGTGCAACTTCAAAAAGCAGCAACGACATGATGAGATGCATGGCAAATGCAACACCATGTACTTCGTTCCCCCACGTGCTTCCTTCCTCCTTCTATTCCTGTATCTCGAGTGTAGCCTTTTGCGTTATTAGCTTCAGTCTTGCTAGCACTTACTGTAGGGTGCGGCATTCCCGCTGGAGCTATTTTTGCTTATAAACGCTCTTTAATGCAGTAAGCGAGGATTTGGGTCAACAGATTGTATGCGTTTTAGGGCAGTGTCTGCAAAATAACAGCATATTCTAAGGGTACAAACATGCCAATTGAATTTTTTTTGTTCTCTGTACAGTTTTTGTGCAACAATCCTAAGACACAATAATTATTCTGCAAAAATTAGCATATTCTAAGGGTACAAACATGCCAATTGAATTTTTTTTGTTCTCTGTACAGTTTTTGTGCAACAGAATCCTAAGACACAATAATTATTCCGCAAAAATTGGTATTAATAAACAAAATATTTTACTTTTTCATGACTTACTGTTGTTCTGTGCTACCCTAGCCTTAATAAAGCCGGGGTTAAGTAACTGCTTGGCTGGACAAAGGAGCTATGATTTTTCTTCCGCTTAATTTGTTTGAGTTCAAAAGGATGATTTGACTTCTGATCATGTGAAAAGCATTTCATAGCATACTGGAAAGCTGTCTGGTTTTGTATCTAACGGACTTGACAGCATGGTTGGCAACAGATGGATAATGGAAGGCTAATGAATAACGAAAAGCTGAGTGATTGAAATAGCAGAGCTGCAGGGAGAGAAGAGGGAAAGCTGGGAAGGAAAATGGAAAAAACAAACAGCACGGAAGTAAGGAATAACCAGTGTTTTGATCAGTATCAGAGCATGTCTTCGCATCAAAACTGAACCCAGTCATAACTTAAGCATTCTCCATCTGCCAGCTCACAAGAGCTCTTAACTCATGCACCATGACACATTTTATATGAGTTACTCAGCTTGCCTTAGGAAGGAGGATAGGTTGGAACGTAAATATTTTTTCAACTGCTAGGATGATGACTACTCTGCAGTAACCTTTGCAATTCCCATTAATTGTCCGGTGCATTCCCAAGTTCCTACCAGAACAGGTGTGCATGGTATCGCAGTCTACTGCAAAAACCAGAGCAGAGCAGTAGCATCAGAAGCTATCAGCTGTACTGAGACACTGCAACGCTTAGTTTGTATTTACACTTCAGTGAAGACATCTCTATTTTGGTAACAGGGATAACTCCATTTTCATGACTCTCACTCTGCAGAGCTCCAGCAGGGAGGAAGAACTCTTACTCATTGCTAACCAGTCTCTCCAGATGGGATACGGTCTCTGGGGCAACTGCGCTTTAAGAAAGATTCCTCTGCAAATGTAACAAGAATTACTGGGGAAAAGGCTTAACTCCGGATGGCAAAAGTGGGAAGACTCCTTCCTGAAGTTACCAGAGAATGGCCCTCTAGCAGTTTATTAGTCGTGATGTTTGTGTCTGGATGCATGCGTTAACATGGAGGAAGCCAGCTACTATTAATTTCCTCGCGCACTGCCAGTCGTGGCAGAGCCTGGTGGTGCAAGGCTTGCTCTTACACTTGCTTTCATGGTAAGAATTACAGTGTAGGAGTTGAGTTAGCACTATATTTCCTGCTACACCTTTTAGTGCCTCTTTTTTGCAATGCCAAATGGAAAAAGAGCTGCTACTTTCTTACTCTGATGTACTACTTTTGCTGAGCTCTGACATCGCTGAGAAAGGAATGATACTGTAAATACTATGCTTTTCTCCTCTTTTTTTCTCCGCAGAATCTGTACCAGAACAGGTTCCTGGGCCTGGCAGCCATGGCGTCTCCATCTAGGAACTCACAAAATCGGCGCCGGTGCAAAGAGCCTCTCAGATACAGCTATAACCCTGACCAGTTCCATAACATGGACATCAGGAACAATTCCCACGAGACGGTCACCATTCCTAGGTCTACCAGTGACACAGACCTCGTCACTTCAGACAGTCGGTCTACCCTGATGGTCAGCAGCTCCTACTACTCCATTGGACATTCACAGGACCTAGTGATATACTGGGATATAAAGGAAGAAGTGGATGCAGGGGACTGGATTGGCATGTATCTCATAGGTAAGTCCCCCTTACCCCTTCCTCTTTGGGTTTCTTCCTGCTTTTTTTAGTTATAAGCATTAGGGTAATATGGGCTAATGGTAACAATGAGCTGATACAGCTCTGAGTGTAGTTAAGTGGGTTTATATATTACAAGTATTTTTTTCTGCTTCTGAATTGCTCTTTGCAGTTCTGCTGCTCACTTTTTCTTCAGCAGAGGTCTGAGAAGGCTTTCTGTTGATGGTTTCTTAAAATTTCAAGGTATTTTCATTTTAAAGCCATTTAGATTTTGGGAAAATATCTCTTGTATAAAGACAGCATAATATTTCCAGGATTTCCTCTTGCAAGTCCTTGAGTAATCTGTGACAGATGAGAGGTTTTACAAGTCAAGAGTATGAATCATTTAAAAATGTCATGAAACAGAATGCCTTTTTCTGTATAGCCAAAGGGTATTTTGATATGAACAAGAATTGTAGACTGAGGCAGTCTGGAGTTGTCCCAAAAGTTTTTCTTTTTTTTTGTATATTGGAAGCTGTATTCAGCCATGTATGTTAGCATATTTTTGGCATCTCCATTGAGTAAATCCAGCCCCACATAAGAGCAGTAAGAAATTATTTCAGTCCACTTATACTGAAGTGAAACAATCAAGTAAAAAATTAGCATTTTTTTAACCTGGTTTGGTTCCTGTGGGAAACTTCCTGCTGCCTAGACTGAAGTCTCAGTTAGGTCTGCTCTCTGGTAAGTTTTGAATGTGGTAGATCAGTTTCAGATGCATTCCTGTCTGGATTAGAGGTCTTAAGAACATGAAATTCTTAAATGTTTCCTGAAAACCAGTAACTTGGTAAAGATGACGGACTCAAATTGGTGCTCCCAAAAAGACAAACATTGATAAAACGCAGCCCTTACTTGTATAAGTGAACCTAGCACTAAGCAAGTATTTTAGTTCCGACAGCACTGTTTCATCTTGCCCAGATAGCAAACCAAACCCAGGTAAAGCATATGATGTTGTGAGCTGGGCTTTTGGGGCAATCATAGGGGCCATTGTAGGGAACTACAGTGTTACTTAATTGCTTTAAGTGGATAAAAGCAGAAGGCTTGGCATCGCATGCTGAGAATATTTGGAATACAGATGTTGGTGACATATGGGGTATGTGAGAAGGTGCTGGGTGGGAGGCCTAAGCATGTAAAGGAACCCTGGGGGCACAGCGTTAGGCATTGGAAAATGAGTTCAGGGTATTGGAGAGACTGGGAGAAGGGGAACATGAGGCTGGCTATTTAGGACATGGAGGGAAAGGAGTGGGGGGTAAGCCAGGCTGCAGTGCTTGTTCCTGTGAGTAACCTCATAAAATACCCTGCTTTGAAAATAAAAGTAGGTTTCTGAAATTTAAAACCTTTTAGGGGAAAAACGGAGACTTGGATTTAAAACAGATGCTCTGAAAGCAATCTGATTTGTTGGCCTTAAGAGAATTACTTGTGTTTACAGTTAAGCTTGCAATTGGGTGTGTTACTGGAACAGATGAGAAGACACAGCAGCCCCCAGTACTAGGCACTAAGAAATACTCCAAGCCTGTTCTGCAGTAGTGTGGGCAACTCAAAGGACTGTATTGCTTCAGCAAAAAGAGGCAAAGCATACCTTCTGGTGGTTTGGAGTCAATAGAAAGTGCGTAGAGCTGTTAGACATCAAATGAACTTGTTCAGCCAAGTTTTATAGCTCAGACATTGTATGAAGGACTGTGAAGACACATTTTAAATCTTTTTTTGGTAGGTAACCTGAATACATAGAGGTTTAACTGGGCAAAAGAAAAATCCACCCTGATACTCCTGCTTAATTTACAGTATCAAACAGGATGTGGTTCCAGACACCCCAATAAACTTGGAGTGCAAATTGTGAAGTGTATCCTTGCCCTTGCTGGCTGAATGCCTGGTGTTAATGGCAGTAGTCAATGACTTGTTCCAAGGCACGCTGCTGCCAAGTGAAAAATGAATAGTGAGTCCAGTCCCCAAGAAACCAGCAGTTGACCCTTGGTGTCTTTGAAGGTGTTTTGTCTCAGCCTCTCAGGTTCCCAATCTAAATAACTGAGGAAATAGCAGGCAGCATTTCTCTTCCCTTTGCCTCCTCCCAAAACCTAGTGTGAGGAGAGCTTTGGTGTTTTGGTTCCCTTAAAGAACGAACATGGGAGACTGTGGAGATCACTTCGGTTTTGGTGTTAGTTCGACATGGAAAACACTCGGAATCTAGGAATGTAACTGCTGCAATGGCTATATCCACATTAACAAAGTAGGGGCAACCAGTAGGAGTGGGTCTGTAAAAGCGAGTATCTGCTGAATGCATTTCAGGGGTTTGGCTTTAGACCAGTTTCAGTCTTGGCAGACTGAATACCCTTCAGTGGCTGTACTGCATCTTTCAGTTTAGCTTCATCAGGAGAGAATCGAGTTCGTGTGCCCAAAGATCAACACACGGTCTGGTAGTGACAAAGTGGGGACAAATGGAAGGCTCATTACAAAAACATGCTTCTGCCCTGAAATAAACCACTCATGTATCCTGTATGCAATATTTGTGGCCAATCTATAGCGGTGGGAGATCCAGACAATCCCTAATGGCTTAGATTTCTGCGTGCATTTCCACAGATTTTATGAGCCTGCACTCCTGTTCAGAGAGGGAACATTCCTGGCCTTGTGGGTATGACCTTCACAATGTAAACTGATATATGACCATGTTTTGAATTAGCAGCCAGACTGGAACAAGAGAACCGAAGAAATTATGAGCTTTTCCCAGTCTACTCAATAGAGGATTAGTGTTGAAACCTATTATTACCACTTGTATGGCAACACTGTTAACTATTGCATTGCTGCTGGTCATTCTAGTGTTCCTCTCAAAGCCAGCTTTTGGATACAACCTAATCCTTTTTGTGATTTGGGTTGGTGGAATTTGAGCTGAAAGGTTTGAACGTGGCAATATTTAATATTGTGGTGAGTCATGAGAAACAATGAGAAATTATTTGTGTCCTTGGGGTATCAGGCAGTATGTTGTGGATTTTCCTTAAAACTCGGTGTGGGAGCATTAGAGTTGGTATTTGTTATTTGTCTTGTGGGAGCTCCTGGGTATCCCAGGAAGGGACTGTACAAGAGCAGAACAGAAGGCAGTTGGCACCTTGGAGGAGTTTAATTATTGCCATTGTAGTATTCTAGGAAATATCTCCAAATAATTTTATACGACTGTTGGTTTTGAAATGCATAAAACTTAGTCTGTTCTCACCACCACTGCCATCACTTAAATTTTGATGATACCCAATAAACTGCAGACTTGAGAACAAAGATGTTCCAAGTCTGGGGAAATACGATGATATAAAAGGCTTCCAAAAGAAAAAGAGCAAAAATCGTGTAGCTCATGTGTCTTGGTACCATAGGGCATTTTGGGATGCTATTCAAAGGTGAAAGTAGCCTGACAGAAGAGTTAAGGGAGTCCTCCCTGTATGGAAATTCTGGCAGCTTGCTCCTCATGTGAAAGAGCCACAGCTCCTATTATCACAAGGTATCTCTTTTGCTTCTCTTCAGTCCATGTGCACGTTCCTAAGGGTGGCCAACTGGGAAACAATCTTTGCAGAAGCAGATCAAAGCTGAATTTAGAATTAATTATGAGAGTTAACTTTTACTCATGGTCTCAGGAAAAGGACTAGGTAGCCAGTCAATCTCATGTAAAACAGTGTTAAAAACGGTAGTCGTGTGTCTCGTGGCAAAAAAATAGTATTGAGTATACCCTGTAGCTGCATGAGAACATCTGTGCACACCTACATGATTTTGATGAAGGGCCATTGAAAAACTCCTTAGTTGAAGGGGGAATAGTAAATGTTGACTCTGTTAAAATGTAGACGTTACTACTTCAGTGCATTTTAAGATTAGCCATGGTGAGATGACAAAAAAATATGGGAATTGGAAGAACAAGTCTTTCTGGGTGTTTAAGACGTATCGTGCCTTCAGGTGTAGGAATTAT
>NW_009604368.1:109265-179996 GCF_000690535.1 Cariama cristata | reverse complement strand
CCTGCTAAGCTTGAACTCTACAGTTGTTCTAACTTCCCTTGTATATACTATATATCAGCTCTGAGCTATGCAGAGGAACCTCTAAAGTCTGTAACAACTCACCTGAGATGTGCATTTGCCTTCCCTCAAGAGAACTATAGTATTATGAACATCAGCAGTCTTTCAGAAATATATCTGCCATCAAAAATACACGTAAACACTCAAAAAGAGCTCTTTGAGAAATTTGAACATAGCACAGCTCAGTTGCTATTTAAAAATCTCTGGTTTTCTTTGCAGAAAAGCTATGTGTAAAGAAAATGCACACTGGAAAAAAAATTAAACCAAAGCAAAGTTATGAATAATGAAGATAACATGCTTGTATATTTTTTTTTAAAAAAGAACTCTCGTTTAGTGGCTACTGTGAGACAGATGGAATATTTGCAGTTATTTATCTCCAAGTTTTCTCTTTCTCTGTTATCTCATTTGCTATTACTATTTGCTACAGTATGAAGCCTCTTAGATAAATTAATACAGACTGCTGGCAGCTGCCTGTAGATAAAGAGCTATCTTATTATTACTGCAGTAGCACTTTAGCTGCTACTAGATTTCACTTCTGTCGTCATCTCCATATCTGATGTAGAGTAGCTAATGAGAAATGTTTAAACCAGACTTCTGAAAGGGTCGTTTGGTCCAGTGTCTGTGCATGCTGATGTTGGGAATTTATCAGGGCTAACATTGTACCCTTCTTACCCATATGCAGTAGGCTTTGTTTTCTTTCAGCATTTCCTTATGGGAAAGCAAAACATTATTAAAGGCTATTTATTAAAAATTTCTACATACACAAATCTTGTAGGGTCCAATTTCCTGTCCATATTTGGCTTTTGATAAAGTGGTTCCTGTCAAATTTATACAAGTAGGAATGTCTTGACCTAATTAGCGACTGCAGTTTAGCTTTAGACCAAGATTTTTTCCTCCTATCTTTCAGCCTTTGATGTTATTTCTTTTCCAAAAAGGCAATTCACCATAATCTGACAAATCTAATTTTTAAAGCTATTGGTTAGTAGGCATTTAAACATTCATTTAAACGCTTTCCAGGTTGATTTTGGACTTAGAGGGCTTTGTGTTGTTGTATTGCCCACTGAGGCAAGTGGAAAGATCTATGTTTTTGCTGCCGTTGGATTTGGATCAGAACTTGTTCAGCTATTTTACCGAACATCCAATGCATACAAGCAGAGTGTGTCACACGTTGCCAGGAGAGATGGAAAATGTTAGAAACAGTACTGTGCACGTAAGGCTAGGAGTTGCGTGTCCTTGTGTTACAGCTCTAATCCCCGATTCAGGCTTTCTGTGCGTTTGGATGGTTGCTCCACCTCTCTACTTGAGATATAGTCATCTGTGAAACAAAACTCTTCACAATGTGCCTGCTTAGAGTGAATTTTGTTGATGTTTGGGTTTGATGTGTCCTGGGGTTACCCATCTTCCCGGTACTTTTTTGGCCTTTGGAAGAGAACCTTGCTGTGGTCTTAGGGCTCTTCCTCAGTAGGTCATCTTGTTGTTGGGTCTCTCGCCAGGCTGGGGACGGTGGCCATGCCTGACTGTGATCACTTCAGCAAGGTAAGTTTTGTTGGACACCTGCAATTCTGCTCTCTCTGTAAAACATCAGCAGAGGATGCCCGGTGGCCGGACAGCTTTTGCTAAGCACAGCACTATTTATTTCAGGAACAAAAAGCGACAGAGGAGCAAACCTGCCATAAAAAACCAACAAAGCCTGTGCAAATGCTGAACAGAGAGGGTGTTAGGTATCGTAGGCCTTGGCAGATACATTAGTGCAGCGATATCACTTCTTTGTTCCAACCTGGCTTGCCTTCGCCTGGCTGCTCTTGGATCCAGAGGGACTTCTCACCAGGCTGAATCACTTTTTGCCTTTCCCAGTTCTGTATCTGGTGAACCCCTTGAGCCAGACAAAACTAGGGCGTGCTGTTTCCAGACCCACCAAGTGTTACAGGAACACAGTTAGCTTTTGCCTCTCACCCCTTTACGAGTAGATAGTCAAACGCTTCAATGCAAGGGTCTCTGAATATTCCCAACGCATATGGCTTCTGACTTGTTCTCCCTTTCAGTCCTTCCAAGGTTCACCTCTGTCACTTGTGTGGTATTAATGCTGTTAGTAATAATGCACCGAAAAGCTTCTGTAGAGGGGTTAGTGCAGTAGTGGTGTGCTTTGTCGTCTTTTAGGGAAGTCATGGTAAAGAAGCCTGTAGGTTGCCAGTTCTTCTCCTTTAAATACCTTTAATATGCATTTACTGTGTGCCAAAAGATAGCCATTTTCATTTAGTATTTCTCCATAAAATAACAGCTATGGTATTATGAACCTTTTTCTAGGTGAATGGGTAGAAAAGAATTTTCCACTTCAACTGTCATCCTGAATATCAGGAGAGGGAAATGATGCAGACAGGGAGTACAGCAGCCTCGTGTCTTCTCGGTGATTTCCAGGGTCCTTATGCCCGTAGATAAAGCTGCCTCTGTGGTGGGCAAGGAGGGCCCATGTCACTATATAGCTCAGACTGGTGATGGAGCCAGTAATGATCACCCACAAAAGTGTTTCTGAAGAAATCAGTCAGTGGGGGATATCAGTGCAACAAAAGTCAAGTTTTGACTTCAATCCTGCAAAACAAGCATAATCCACGCAGCACGTTCAGACCATTGACTGGGTAGAATCAATCCCGGCACAAAGACTGGATGGCGCAAACAGAAAATTCTTGGCAGGCTAAGGCTTAAAGCAGAAAGATTTGTTCTGTAGAGGTTGTCAAGCTAGCCATGTGGATTTTGAAGATTCGGCATATGTTTTTCTTCTCTTAGTTTTCCAAACCAAACTAAATCTTTCCCACTCCTTACTGTTTATAACACTTAAGCACACTGTTCATAACACTTGAATATTCCCATGCTGCCCTTCACAACTACTGTAATGACTGTGCATGCGTTTAGCTTTTGTAATTTTTCTCATACATTGATCTCTCCAGCCCTGAAGGCATTTTTTCTTCATTGAAGATCTTCCACTTTGCAATAAGGTTATAACTGAATACCATTTTTCAGATAAAATCACTCCAGTTTCTCAAAAGATTCTTTGCACTGTGGTGCTTCAGTCCACACATCTGAGTTGTTTGTTTTTTTTTTTTGCTCCTCTAACAGATCACAAATGCCTGTCTAACTGTCTGCTGTTATGTCTTTCAACATTGCTGTAAGCCCATTTTTCAAATACTGCAAATTATTTCCCTCTATTTAATGAACACTGTTAACCTGGGCAAGTGTCATCCTTGTTCACATTTCAGATCTTCCCATGTCCCTTTATATCACGTCTTTGTACAGCCTTAGGCCTGCAGCATTTCTTATTTTAATATCTTCTACCAAATTTCACGGTGCACTGTTTTCTCCTAATCCTCATTTTCCAAATTGTGCTGTAATCAATGGGGAGGCTTCCACTGATTGCAAGAACTTTTACAACTGTTATATTAAAATCAAGCAATCAAACCTCTTCCATGTTGTACCTCACCACACATTGCATATCTTCAGTTTCTCAGTGTGCGCTGAGGTAGTAATGTTCGTCTTTGTTTGGATTCCTCCCTCCCATCTTCACTTCTGCGTGCAAGCCAGATGTCATTGATTGTGGAGAAGTTGGTGCAATGCATAGCTGAGGTATAGTTGTTGCTGTGCTAAAACCCAGATGTGGTCCGTCTGCTGCCGTGGTGAAAATGGATCTGGAAGTGCAGGGGCTTTGAAGCAGAAGTCTGTAGGTGGGACAGGCGTAGCTGAGGTAGCAATGAGAGCTATGTGGATACTATCACACTTTTAAGTGTATGCAGAACCAAATGCCATTGGTATTACTAGGCAGATGCCCATCCCACTGCAACCCAACATCTGCTGTGGGTTTTTTAGCCCCCACAAGCTGTTATTGCTGAGCCCCAGCTCAACTCTTTGCTTTTCTTATTCTGCCTACTTTCTCAGCAGAAGATTTGTGGTTACTGGAGAAATAGATGCATGATGGGTTGTACTGGAGCACAGATCCCAAACACCCCAAGGATACTATAGAAGAATAGGGCCCATTGCCATCAGCTCAGCTTTTAGCCGGGGGCTTGACTGTTGCAGGGAAGGAGAGGGAAGTCCCTGGAGTGACAGGGCTCAGACTGTGTGTGGTTAGTTCAGGTGCAAGGAGGGCAGGACAGTGAGGAAGGACTGGATCCACAGTTCATCCACAGCCTGCTGAAAACCCATAGGCATGTCAGTCCCAAGATTTAATAGAGTCACTGTAATTGGCAGTCTTGTTTGGGTTTTTTATTGGTATCGATGTCATGAAAGATCAAAATGATATCTCCCAGCAGTAATTTGTAGGCTGATGAAGTGGTAAAGGATAATGTCATTTCTGGCTCTGAAACTAAGCTAGATGTTCAAAGGGGAAAGGGTTTTGCTGAAAGTTGTGACTCCTTGATTTTGGGAGTGGACAGCAGGTGTCCTTTGGATTTTATGTGTAATTCTTTCTGCTTCAGATTAGATGGTTTAGGTTTTAAACCTACTGTGACTGCCTTTCCATGTGCCTGGAACAGTTCTACATTATACATAGGACAGCATCTTCTACCCTCAGTGACCAAGAATTGTTGCAACTTTGCCAACTCTATCCCTGTTTTATTAGTTTGTGCTCTTCTCTCTCCTTGCTTTCCTTTGGTCTTTCTTGTGCCATGTCTTCCTCTAGCTGCTGTTCTCCAGTCATTGTTCACATTTTCTCCATCCCAATTTACTTTTCTTTAACTGGGTAGCGGGTTAATTTTTGAGATTAAAATGGAACCATTCATGTACTTGAAACAAAGCACAGGCATAGCTCTCACATCAAGGACTGAGCTTTTGGCACCCATGAAGGATTAGACCCTTGTTTTCCAGAACTGTTCTCCCTAAGAAAGTATAGAAGGAAGGATGCTAACTGTAAATTGGAGTATATTCATTATCTGCAGCAAAAATTGGCAAATGAATTAACAGTGAAGTTTCAATCCATGTTAGAGCTGGATCTGTAGCTGCTGAAGTGTGGAAACATTCCTATCAACTCCTATAATGATAGCCATTGTTTGTGATTTTTTTTTACTGTGATATCTTAATAAATAAGAAATTGGTATCTGCATCTTCTGCGTACATTTCTCATTAATAGCTCCTCTCCTCCAGACGGGTGAGCACTCGGAAGCATGGTTTCCAAGGGCTAGGTTTTGCGATGCTGGAGGGTTGCAAAAGCAAACACTGACATGGCCTGATACAACTCGCTATGAGCTGCAGTTGTAAATTGTAGAGACTCTTGTCAACATCTTGTGTTCTTCAAGTGATAAATTGGGTAGTAAGAGAAGTAGCATCAGAAATAGGAAGCTTATCCATGGCTTACACTCATATTATCCTGCAAAATAATTTTATTGATATTCTGTGCTTTACAATGTTCCCTTCCTGCAGCTTTCCATGCAAATTGTGAAACAGATCAACCAGAGTTCAGCCTTTTTGTACAGAAAATGATTTTTGAAAGCATTTTGCTAACTATCTTCGTATGTTGTTATAGTACAGACATATTTATTGGCCAAAAGCACTTTTAAATTTCAAGCTAAAGCAAATTTGTTCACCTAAAGAGTATAAGTCCTCCTGTAATTTCAGGAGCACTGGATTTCTTATTCGTAAGGGACCGAGACATGAAGTGTAGCTTCTATTTTTATGCCATAATTGCGTTAAGTTTATAGAAAGCAAGTGGTGTAAGATGTAGTGCTAAATCAAATTAGTGATGGATAAGAGACTGGAATAGTGTACCAAGTTCAGGCCCCTGTCTGACATTGTGTTGCTGTGTCATGTTAATAATTTGCTGCTTTGAAGGTAGCCCAGGTTATTCTAAATTTTGTAGTTATTCTTGGAGAATGTGGAAAGATAGGCTGATATCAGCAAAATACGGTCTGAGAAAGGGGAGTAGCATTTTTCGTTTCTTCCTCTTAAGTAAAAGCGAACTGACCAAGAGAGTCACTCAGCTATTTGTAATTTGAACTCCATTAGTCCTTCTGAGGAAGATGTACTGGCTATCTCTTTGCTTCTCTGTGGGAATTTGAGGCAAGCTTTCAAATACCGAGGTCCTGTCTATTTAGCGTAGGCTGCTGACAGCACTTGAAGTTCCCATTACATTTTTTTGCAGATCTTTTTGAGGGGTGGCCTTTATCAACATTTTCCCTAATTCCTCGGAAGAACAGCATGCTTTTTGTCAACTGGTTACTGTCTTTCCTCTGAAAGATAGCTTTCTTTAGTGGCCATGGTTCTTTATCTCTCTCTAGTGCTTGTGAAGTATATTGGGATCGCTCAGCAGGGAAGTGACATATTTTTAGCAGTAAAAGGCTGTGCTTGGAGGTATCTGGTTTGGTCAGGACAAGCGGTCCATTGGAATTGGTGCTGGTTCCCAAAGCGCTTGCTAACGTTTGCCTCTGGCTTTCCTTGGTC
The DNA here is from genome assembly GCF_000690535.1 of Cariama cristata. NCBI lineage: Eukaryota > Metazoa > Chordata > Aves > Cariamiformes > Cariamidae > Cariama > Cariama cristata. The sequence continues at coordinate 173,519 of NW_009604368.1, read as the reverse complement.
CCTCTGGCTGCTGCTCAGGCCCCGGCTGCCTGGCGCCTGGTTGTACATCACCACCTCTGTTTTCCTCCAGGGACCGTGGGAGATGCGGGAGGTCTGACGGCTCCTGCTCCTCTCCCAGCGCAGCCTTTGCAGCTCTGCAGCCGCCTGCCCTCTTACCAGCGAGAAGCAGCCGGTACCCCTGCGTGTCCCGGAGCCGGGGAGGCAGAGAGTAATGTCTGCTGGCTCCCTGTCTTTGATGCTCTCACCGTCTCCAGCTCCAGGACCAGCTGATGATGTTCAAAAGGCAGCACATCCCAAATACTCCCTCATTTGACACTTTCGTTAATCAGTTAGCTGTTTACCATCCAGGGAAATGAAGCTGCAGACCTGAGAGTGATGGTAGAGTGTTTGCCTTTTGGCCAAGCAGGGCCAAAGCCAGGCTATGCAGTGGATTGCCAGCTAAGCAGAGAGCTAGTTTAAAGGTTACTCTTATTTCAAAAATAGGGGGAGGGAGATGCATTACAATGCTTCATTGGAAAAATGTCAAAAGCCATTAGCTGCTGGCTGAAATATATGAAAGGGAGCAGCATTAACTCTGCTCTTCGTTTTGTGTGGAGGTGAAACAAAGCATTTCACCATTTACCTTCGGGAATTAAAATGCAACATGTTTTTAAGGTCAATTCCTTTGTTATAGGGATTCACAGTAGAAATATGAAGTAAAATTTGTTTTCCTTTGTACATACTCTTTAACATACCATATCTATTCATTTATGTATGGCATGAATGTTGATAAATGTCGGTACACACATATGCACATATATATAGTGCGCTAAACCTCTGTGTATTTCACAGGCGCAGTTTTCTTTGTCAGTGTGCTACATATGCGGTGGCCATGTTCAGGGAATAGCATGCCTGAAATAGTATCACCTGCTGACTAAAACAGGTCGATTGGACGTATTCGGATGTTCCAACCTCCTGACCAGTTTCAACTACTGCTATTTTTGCCTTGCCAGGGGATATTTCTTATCTTTTGCCTTCCAAAAATACATACCTTCAAAAACTGAAAAGAAAAATATCCCTTTTGGACCTGCAGGTGTTTTTCTAGAGCTAAAATTTGTCTGGCTTAAAAATCCCAGCTAATGTAAATTTCTGCTGGACTAAAAATAAGTTTTATGTCTTTGGAAAGAGGGAAGTACCTAGCTTTTCAAAAGAGACAGACAGGGCTTATATCTGGCTGTGAGAAGCATCTACACACTGGATTTCTAAATCATGACATTTGTAAATATGTTTTATTTACAAAAATGTTTTTCTACTTAAAGGCTCTGCTGCTCCTACTTGGTGACCTGCGTATGGCAGAGCTCCATAAACTCGTAGTAAAATATGAGTAGAAAGGCAGTAGAAACTGCCTGAGCCTGTACTTCATCAGTGGCCGCTGTCCATGAACTGTGAGCGTGACTAGCTCCGTGTGTGTATCCCTTCCCTGCTGTGCTTTGCGACCTCACCTTCTCCTCTGGATGCTCTCCTTCCCGCACACCCCTGTCTGTCTCCTCCGTGGCAGGAGGCAGCGTGCAGATGCGATGGGTGGGAGCAGGTTGTTCCAGCCTTCCCGGGGTCTCAGCTGGCAGCTGTAACCATAGACCAACTTGCTTATCCTTTCCCTTCAGGGGTCTTCTACCTTGGACATGCAGATGCAGAGTGATCCTTTTTCTCAGCCTGGTTTTCCAGGCTTTCTGCACGTTTCCAACAAAAAGAGGAAAGGGCTTTCTGCAGTCATCCCCGCTGGCTCAGCTCGCAATAGGGATGTGATTTGGTTTGGGTATGGGCATATGCTGACATCTCTGACAAATGAGAGATTGCGTGACGCAGAGTTCACGCTGCCTTGGTGCCAGCTGTGGGAAGGAGACAACAGCCGAAGTGGTGGAAGTGCCAACTGGCCCCCGTAGATACTATGTATGAATACAGCATTTTAAATCTGATTCTGGGATCTCTCGTGCCCCTAAACTCTGACCTAAAATGTCTACAATTTCTTAAGCAAGGCCATCCAGTCTAGCTCAACTAAGCCTCCTTAAGCAAGCATGGTGTTTTACAAACAATATATCTTGAGGAACAGTAATTGCCCATACATCTTAATAACGTGGCAGGTGTTGGAGCATCTCCAGCAGCTTAGAGACTAAATATGACAAATAAATGTCACGAGTGATGAAGCCAGAGAGCAGCATGCCTGAGCTTGAGGGATCCTCTCTGTGCTCCATGAGGATGAGGGGCTGGGCAGGGTTCCCAGGCTCCAGCTCAGTGCGACATTTCAGTATATGCTCACCTTGAAGTGTAAAGTGTTTTCCCTGCCAAAGCAAAAGGGACAGTTCATAGACTTCAATCTCCTTGTGTGTATGTAGGTGTTCCTACTTCCACAGAATGATGTGAGTAACTCTGGATAATCTGGTCCTTCACCGGAGGCAGTCATTAGTAAGGCAAAGCTCTGAGAGCAATGCTGTATGCTTATCTGTCTTTATGTATAATTTGGCATTTAAAAGAAGACACAACCAGCTCTAAAGTACAGAGGAAGATCAGAAATCGTACTAGAGGATTTTACTGTTGAAGGGTTACCGCAGAGATGTACCGTATGAACGTGCTGAAAGATTTCCGCTTCAATACAGAGCATGAAACACAGTTAGTGAAATAATTACTGACAATTAGCAAGTCAGCAAAGGGAAAATGTATTGTAAATAGTATTGCCATTTATAAGTATCCATTGCAATCATTAATGACCGCTTTAAAAGGATTTCTGTTGTAAATGCCCCAAGAGAGTGGCACCGAAGAGTTTAGTGTTTGGTAGCCCACTTACCTTCCTCCTTTGAGAGCACAACTACATAAAACCAACAGGACAACGTTGGCATCTGCTTGCCGCTTTTATTCTTTCAGTAAAAGTGTAGTTTCCTTCAATTTAGAAGTCTACTTTTATTTAACATTTGTATATATGTATTTTGATAATATGTTAGTCTTTGAGTTTCTTGGCTTTGTCTCTTGGGCTACCTCTTCTGCTCGGCAGTTGATCACACCATCAATCCGTCCTCCGGCACGGTGCCCCTTATTGCATGGTGTCATCTTTGTTTCTCGTAGGCTTGTGTGATAATGAAGCGAGTGCTGCACTGTTAACAATTGATGTATTTTAGTCTCCAATGAAGCGGTTGGTTTTTTTCCTCGGCTTTTAGGGTGACTAATAAATAACATAATTGTCTTCAGCACCGAGTTTCAGCACTCACCCAGGATTGTTTCTGTAGCAAAGTTGAGTCAGTTAAATTATGTTTGTACGAATCTGTTAAAATTGAAACTGTTCTCACTGCTGAGAGGAAAAACCGAGGAGGTTGCTGGCTGGTCTCCACAGGTACGAGATCCTGGCCTTTTGTTTTGGCAGGGCACAAATGCGAAATCCATTTCATCCCTCTGAAGCCAGAGTGATGAGACCACGGCCAAGCCCATCTTGGGTCGCTGCTTCAGCCGCTTAATTTCCCAACCATTTCAGGCTTCTACAGGCCACTGCCTGTGAGCCCTGCTCCCCTCTGACAGGCTGTAAACGTCTCCATATGTCTATTTTATTTGTGCTGCGCTGTTTGTATTTAGTGACAATCAAAACCATGAGTGCTGGCCTGGTACGGTGGCAATGTGTGCAATTTTGTTTGCTTGAAAGCCCAGCACAAGCTAGTAAGTCAGCGAGCGTGGCCGTGAGGCTGCGGCACGGTCTCGCTGGCTGGTTTTTAAGCTGTTGGATAAAAGAGGGTCAAGGTCAAGAACGAGGCGCTTGCCTGGAGGCTGGGATGCATTTGCTGACATCTACACCGCGTAGGGCTTGCAGATTTGTCTGCAAAAGAGCTTGTTGAAGCAGACTGAAAACTTATTTGTGTGGACAGTGAGAAGGCCACAGCTCAGGCTCACTACCTGCCCGCCTTTTGTTTATGCACACTCCTGTGCGTTCAAGGTGGTTGCTTCCTCAGCCTTGGTCTTCATCAGCTTTTTAGAGTTTATTAATTTTTATGGATTACTCCTGGACTTCTTTGATGATCAGCTTGGTAGCCTGACAGCTGCTGGGGTGCCTTGAAACGCTGTGAGGGGATGGCGTTTTGTTGTCAGTCGTTTGGTTTTGGAGGCCGAGAGCTGTGAAGGCACCCAATGAGTGGGATTCTTCAAAAATAAATATCCTTTGCTGTACACTGCAAGAAATAACCAGAGCTGTTGTGATATGCATGAATGTAGCACAGATGCCTACACTTAACTGTTTTCTGGGAATTTTTTAAGGGAAGAGTTGGGGGTTATTTTTTTGCTACCGTTCTCTCTTACGGCTAGAGAAGTCTGTTTAATTAGGTAGGGGTTAATCCATGCTAAGCTAGATGTTTTCATTTTCCAGAATTTTGTAGGGATGTATCTTTTGAAATTACACTTTAGGAAAAGCTGTCACTTTTAAGAAGAGCTGCGCTGCTTAAAAATATAAATGAGTGAAAAAGCTAATTTCTCAACATGTGGTGCCAAACTGTCTACCAGCTCTAGTATGTTCTGTCAAGCCAAAGGCATATTTTTAGCCTGCCTCTCTACTATGCATGTTGTTGTAACAGGCGCTTGATGAGACTGTTTTCTTTGTTGATAGATGAGGTCTTGTCTGAAAACTTTTTGGACTACAAGAACCGTGGTGTCAATGGCTCTCACCGTGGGCAGATTATCTGGAAGATTGATGCCAGCTCTTACTTTGTGGAGCGTAAGTATTTTTTCCAATCCTGCTATGATATAATTCAGTCACTGCAGAAAGATAATTGAACTGTTTAAATTGTTCTTATGATGTTTTTATGCCCGATACGTCCTTTAGGAAAGGCCTAAAATGTTATCAAAATCTTTGAATGCGTTGGGAGGAACTGAAACATTTTGTGGAACACAAAACCACGGTTTCTGGAAGCAAATAAATTGTGTGGACATTGACTTATTTACATTTTTTTATACATTTATGAACAAGTATTTTAATCTATTTGCTGTTATTTGGACTATAACATTAGTAATAAACTGCATTAACTTTAATATGGTGTTAAGAAAGTAAGGAATTTGGAAGTATAATCTCACTCCAGGAAGATTCATGCTGGCTTTTAATTGGAAAACTTCATGGTGTATCCGGCTTCCACCAGATTCGGGTGGATTCAGAGGTAAAAAGGGTTGTGTTCTGGTGATCATCTAGACTGGTAAAAGTATAACAATATGTAGTCACAGCAAGGTACACTGATTTCAGTTAACTGTTCCTCATTATGTTCACATATTACCCAGGGCATCTGATGCAATGCAGTGTAACTTTTCCACTCTCTTAACAGTCAAAATACAGAAACACTGAATGTGCTTCTGCAAAGTAGTGTGTACCTTGTACAGCAAGTTAATGTTTCCAGATTTGGCTGTCCCACATCCCTGACCAAAGTGAACCTGACTCAAGTCCTTCCTCTTTTCAAAGAGTTACCATGTGCTAGTGTGAATGGAATCCATGGTCGTCTGTGGAGAACAGAAATAGGGTACTCGAAAGGCTGAACTGAGATCTATAGCAAAACATCTGTGGTGAAAGAGCCACATGTATGCTTAAGGAGGAGTTAAGTGTGAAGACACCTAGCGTGCAACAATTGCGGTTTTTCAATTGTACTGAATGTTTCCAATGATCTACCTTAGCCTGCTGGGCAAAATTCAGAAGTTTTCTAAAAGCATATGTAAATCGCATGAGAGTCATATCTGTTTAAGACTGTCTGAATCTGAGAGCAATCAAGGGGGTATTTGATATAACCTAAATTCTAAAGAATTTGGAAAGGATGAGCGTTATACTTGATGAGATTAATCTATGACTTTAAGGTTAAGTATCTGGTATCAGCAAGGATGCTACCTGCAGACATTTTACAGATACTCAGTCCTAGAAACAGGTTATCTCTTTGCAGTATGAAGCATTGCTGGTGGTCTGTGATTCCTAATGTTAAGTTAAATTGAGAACGTTGTTCTATAGAACTAAGGGAGCTGCTGAAATGTGTAGAGGACATACAGGATACTTATGCCCTGTATTTTGAAAAATACATTTATGGGAAATTGTTTAATATGCAAGAACATTGGTTTTAGTTTTCCTGGTTTTGGGACAGAAATATGTTACAGGATCTAACCTTTGAAGCAGACTCCAATTTGTAGCTGTTTCTTTGAGCTGCGATTACTAATCTGTGAGACTGATCATGCTTTCTTTTAGCTATTAAAGAAGCGTGGAAAGGAGATATAAAATCCCAGAACTGGGATTTGAAGAGGCCTTAGTACCTTGGTTCATTGAGGAAAGGTGGAAGTGGGACTGGCTGCTGGTAGCTTTCTTGCTAATCCGCACCGAAAGAGAAAGAGGCAAAGTGTGAGAAATGCATAGGAGAAACCCTCTTCGGGTGGACCACATTTCCTTAAGGGCTCAACTGCACAATGAATTATGTCAGCTTAATAAGTTGCCCCCATTAGCTGAGACATAGTAGCTGCTGTTAACTGATTGCATGTACATTCTTCATGTGCCCTACTGTAAGAAAATGCAACTTAGCATAACCATCCTTCGCTGAAGCTTAAAACCAGGTTGTACTATGCTGTAGTTGGGCAGCCCACACTTGATGAGTTGCTGCCTCTTGGTAATTTGTTATGCTGCCGTCGCTAGGTTATGAATCTCAGCCCTGAGATTCTGTACCAGTGCACTCATCAAGGACAAATCATTGCCCTGTCCAGAATTAAAATAGGAGGAAATGAAGTAGGCAGTAGTAAATAACAGCACATGCGGATACACTTAGAGCCACTTGACTGTTGAAGTGAGAAGTTAAAGCAGTGAAAAATGTTAATGTACATGACTCTAGATATCTAAAGGCATATTTGAGGGTTCCTGCTCATCGTTGAGACTTATATATGAAAGTGCACAGCTTGGCAGTTGATTAAATGTTATGTCAAAAAACCACAGTGTCTGAAAACCTCATGTATTTTCTGTCCAAAGAGGACAGTGTAAACCACTTTCCTTCAGACTTTTATTTTTTGGACAGAGATCATGTCTTCCTTTTAGGTTGCATAGCACACAATACGGTGACATTTGCAGGAACTGGAAAGATACTGGTCATCAAACTCATCAAAGAAATCTATTTTCTTTTTCTTGCCATTCACTACAGAACTGAGAGAACCTGGAGGACAGGACAAGGGTATGTTCAGTGGTAACGGTACAAGAATTGCCACGTTGGCCCAAAGTTAACCTGACCCAGTGTCTTGTTTCCAAAAATGGCCAATAGTGTAGATTTGAGGAGGGTATAAAGGTAAGCAAGTGTTAGTGTGTCTTCTAGCTGGGGAGTATTCTTAGCTTTTCTGTTAATCTGTAGCTCAGGTACTTCCTGAGATAGGTAGTCTTTTTATTTTAGTGGTTATCAAGGCCTATAGTAGGTAGCTAAGACGCGGTAATTTATTTTCAAGGTATCTATATTTTTCTATGCATTGTTCTACTTCCCTTAACATGCTATTGATTGGAGTCTTGGTGACTATAGCATTAATTCTCTGTAAAACAGAGTAGCTCACTTGCAAAAGCAGCCCTTAATTTCTGCTTTTGCTTTTCCTGTAACTACCTGTACCTCGGTATCTGTTCACCACATGAGTCAGTACTGGCAATTTATCAACCACACGGTGCTTCAGAAAACATTATGGTATACAGTGCAGTGCTTGGCCCGTCGTCGCTGGCAGGAGCGGCGGTAAAGTGGAAATCACAGTATGGCCAAATAAAGAATCAGCCTTACGTAGAGAATTTAAAACTCCCAAGAACTTAAAACACCCCATGCAGACTGGTTTGGTTTAACGTACAAAGGTTTAACGTTTTTGGTGGTGCTATTGTGTGAGGTAAAATAGGCTTATTATTGGGGAACCATGGGGATCATCCTGTCCAGCCTCAGAAGGCAAAGTTTTTCTTTTGCCAACAGTTAGGCTTTAGGACTCCCCACAGGGTGTTTTTCTACCACATTTAAGGAAATTACTCGTACACCGTGACCAGCCAGCCACTTGACATAAAGAGCTTAAAGGGACATTTTTGAACTTTTTATTTAAGAGCTATATGAGGGAACTTGAAAAATCAAAGGTATTAAAGATTGGTTGATTTGCAACAGTGAAATTCCCATTGATATGAAAAAAGAAGCATTAGGAATGAGGTCAAGTAAATAGAGGGCTATTACTCATTTTCTATATTTTTGAATCTGGAGGCGTATATAATGTGTTTGGGAGTATTTTGTTCAAAAGCCTTGATGTTCCCCAATTAGTTATCCTTTCTTTCCTGAATTTTTGAAAATTAACAAGCAAATAAAGTATGACACTCTATGTAACCTGTAGTCATTATACGTAAAACCACTCTTTAGGTACTTACCAGAATACTGGCATCTAATCACTGTAGGTAGTAACTTGCATGCAGTGGCCTGGGACCTGGAATAGGAGTAAAGGCAAAAGTGCTTGGAATTTATTTTCTTTGGCAGATTATCACAACAGAAGTCTTCTATCGGACACAGTTGTAATGATGATTACTGCCAAAACCCATCAACCTGGAGGACCACACTAGACAGAAATTTTGCACACTCTGCCAATATGGGCGGAAGAAACTAGCAATATTGTGAGACTTGTGCAAGTGGAGAAGGCAAAGGAAAGCGTGGCAAGAAATTGAAACCATTTTTTGTAAACCGCACTTCATGTACTTTTACAAAACTGAAATTCTGCAATTTCAGATGCTTCGCTGTTGTTTAAGCTATACTGTCACAGTATTCTCAGTGGCTTGCCCAGTCTGAGTCATTAAGGGTTACTTTTTCAAGTATATTTAAAATCTCACTAGGTTAAGAAAATGCTTTTTGTGTGGTGGGTCAATGACAATGCGAAATAGTTTTCTCTTTTTAGAACATGCTTCTATATTTTGGGGAGTATTTTGGTAAAATACATGCTGTTTTTGAATTTGCTGCTATCCTGGTTTAAAACCATCTAGAGAGCCCTGTCGCTTTTCAAAACAAAGATGATTTCTTAACATGTACCCATACAGCGTTTTCAGATACCACAGGCGTTTAAAGTTTGTGTTTGTTTTAGTGATCTCCTTTTTCACCTTGAAAAGGACTATTACCTTTCACAGAGAGGCGTATGCCTTTCCACTTTGCATATCACAAACTTGTAACGTAATGTTGCCAGACAGATATGTAATTGGTGTGAGCCAGAGAGGGAATTGCTTCCAAATTACAGCATGAATGCCAGCAGAACAGAACTCATCTCCTATTAATACCCAGCAAACAAAAAGCCTTAACAGCTGCAGAGGCAATGTTGCAATGCGACCAGTTTTGCATTTCTGCAGAAGTCTAGCAATTTGGGGGTTTATGACAGCCAGTGATAAACAGTAACTGTCCCCTGTAACCATGAAATGGTTGGGGTTTGGGCAGAGGAAGGAGGAGAGGCTACGTGCCACCAAGGATGTATACTTTGTGTAAAGGCTTGGAGGGCACTGCAGTGAAAGAACCAGCCTATAACAGGTTTTCCAGGAAATTAAACAAGCTCTGCAATTTCTGGCAGGCTTTTTTGGCTTATACAGCAGTACAGAGGGAGAGTGTACAAGAGACTATTTCACTGAGGTGCGATGCGGCATCGTCCTGTAAGCACAGTATCAAACTGGCATATCCTTAATGATGAGAAAAGTTCTGACGCTATTCAGAATTGCACTGAAGATAGCCAAGTACCTGGGACCCTTGTTAACCCACTGACCTTTCTGTAGGTTGTTTTGCAGCCTGGCAACTACGAAAACCCTTTCCAAGCATAACCAGTCATCTACATGGCACTTCTATGTGGAAGCTTATGCAGCAGTTGTTTGTTCAAATTTTGTTGCTGTTATTGCTGCTTCATTGTTGTTAATGGCAAAGGTAGATGATAGGCCTTGCAGAGAGCAGAAATTATGTATTCTTATTGACTAGCAGGGAAATAATGACAGAAAAAGCATGCAACTACAGTCAGAGGTCTGAGAGATCCTGGTACATCTGCAAGTAGAAGTCATACGTTCTAGGTCATGGTCAATATATGCCATATGTGTGTGTGTGTTTGCGGAATACGTACGGAAATGTCCCCCAAACTGACAATCAATCAGACCTTTCATCTCGGGCTCTCTCTAGGAAATGTGTCTTTGCATTGCTTTAGGAAGCTGATATAAAGGCCACTTTCAAAGTATGAATAATTGGAGGATGTTGTAGCCTGAAATGTTTCCAAATAAATGAGGCACAGTCAAATCAACAAAAAGAAAGTTTTCCTTTTTCTGAACAGGCTGTTGATAAGTCCAGCCCACTAAAATAATTTCCTGTCTCCATTTTTATTACCCCAGTGTCTCTCAAATCACATGCACTTCACTTTATGAAAGAGTGCCTGAGGGGAGAAAATAGAGATAAAGCTGTTGAAGTCCATCCTGCTATACCTTTGAGCAAATTGGAATATGCTACATGAATGTTACCATCTGTGGACTCCTGAACTTTAAAACTGGAGCAGCACAGAAGCATCTTCAACAGTATGAAGACTATTTAGCAGAATGGTTAAAGGTGTCAGAGAAAAACCAGATATGAAGCAATAAGGGAGACTTGTGTCCCGGAAGGTGCATCTGCTGCTTGTCTCTCTCCCAAGGAAGACATACCATAGTTTTGAGGTGCCTTCTCTTCCTCTCATTGCGCATGTAGTAGTCTTTTTGATACTCTTCAGTTATCTTCCACCCTACACATAAGTTTAAAATTCCTACTCCTTTTCCTCAGGCTGGTACCCTTAAGTAGTTTAATATTCATATTTGAGTCAGGCTTAGTTTTGGGAAGAGTAGCACATTGTAAGCCTGGATGAAGGCATTTCTCAATTCAGGGCTATTGAGGTTCCTCAAGAACCCTTTGCTTTGGATTCTTGGATCAGCCCTTTAATCTTTGCTGTTGTTGTATTTCCTGTTAGTTTTTTCTCTTACAGAGGCTTTCTATGCCAGGATTGTAGGCAGCAGCCTATCGTAAATGGAAACATAGGTCAATCCACACAAGACAGGAGACAGCTATTTCTCAGCTTCCTGCGTGGTTGTGCTGTGGTAGCTTAACCGAGAAACTTGTCTGCAAATCAGATTTTTCTGTCTTTCTCTCCCTTTCCACAACTTGTTTTGACACTTGGGCATGTTTTGTTTGTACTGTGGAGATCAGGGTTGTTTGTTTGTTTGTTCCCACACAGGGAGGAAGATGCTTGTGTTGCAGCCTGCATGCTCGGTGACACCATGCTGGGACAACCTGACTGGTCCCCACACTACCTGCTCTCCACTTTTCATGCCAGTGCTCAAAGAAATTACAAAATCTCTGCTTGCACAAAGCTGAGATTGAAGTGAGAGCTCTGATGGGTTGGCAAGAGGAGTTTCAGAAAGCGTTCCCAAGGTGAACTTGAGAAATGAGAAATCATGCCTGATCTTAGGCACGCTGAAGTCAGAGTGAGTCTTTTTTTACTAAGCCATAGTTCCCAGTCGTGGGGACCACAGCCTTATATGATCTCGTCTCAGCTAAACAAGCTGAGCCCTAAACAAGCATAGACATTGTGTCGATGCATCAGAGAGTGGTCATCCTCTAATTCCCCAGGCAATGGTCAAGAAGTTGTGGTAACATTTCACTGAAGTTTTCATGCTAATTAGACTGAGCCTTGGGGCATTTGGGACCTGGTTTGGACTCAGGTCTCTTCTTATTTGTTAACTTTCAAATTTTTATTACTTGCTTTTTTGTTACAGTAGTGTTTAATGTCTCCAGTGAAGAGTAGATCTTTTTTATGTACTAAGATAGTTTCTGTCCTAAAGAGCTAAGGCCAGATTGTTGGAGGTGTAAGCTCAATGCAAATATTTGAGAATGAGGCTTCAAAGCTGAGATAGGGAAGATGGATTAAAAGGTGAGAGGTGGAAAGAGACACAGAGTGAAGAAGTGACTTGCCAATGCATGGGTACAACTGCAGAAGAGACTTCAGTTTCCGTACTCCCTGCTTAGTCTCATCTGGTAATTTTAGCCCGCCTCTAGTCTGTTTGCAGTCTGAGCTGTTGGAAATTACTTAGGAGTTGTACTCTGAGAATAAATGTGCCCTGCTGCACAGTATGTTCCTCTTCCTTCTGTTCTTTAAGGAACAGAGTTTCTGAAAGCCCTTCTGCTGGAAAGAGGGGAGAAGTTTATGTAGGGCTGTTATGGCTTTATCAAAGTTGGAATGAGCCTCAGAAAAAGTAGTAATGAAGGAACACGAATTTTTTCCTCTTTTCTGTTCCATTTTTTTAATGTTTAAGCCAGCTATGGGCATGCTGGATCTGCTTGTTTTCTTTCCCAGATATTACCAGGTCGAGAGACAGCAGTAACTTCCCTCACAGTCCAACAGCTCGACTCTTGCCTGACCGATCCTCTACCGAGGAAAGACAAAGATTTGTGAAGTCATCTCACTGGGTGAGCGTAAGACTGACCCAACTGGTTCCAGCCTTGTTACTCCTCTGCAGGCAGGCTTGTCTCACATATGGGGGCAGAAGGGCACTGTTGTGCCAGTGCTGCTGGGTGATGCCGTGCTCTGGATGAGTGTCCTTTCCCTGGCATCTTGTGTCCCAGAGCGGCAGAAGAGTGCAGCCTGGTAAGGATGCCCGGCCCACACGTCAGGTGCAAACCAGTGCCAAGTGGTACCTAAGGCACCCGATGTGCCTCCTGTTGTGAGAGGCAACACTGTGTAATTTTGTATCTTAGGAATAAGATGCTTGACAACAAGGAGGGGGGGGGATATCATAGTCCTTTCCTGTTCTCCTTCTTTTATCACATTGTTTTCTTTATCCCCATTATTATTTTTTTTCTTGCATACATCTGCTCAGTCCCTAATTGACTAACTCTCCTCACTTGAGAGATTTGAGAGGACACAGAAAATTGTGACTTTTTTGGGGGGACACACTGGTCTTTTAGGCTCATTTGATCTTAAGGTAAGGAGAAAGTTAACAAAGAACTCATTCTTTCCAAGCAGGAGCTCGTTGCTTAACACCCTTTACAAGAAACGAGTAAGGACTGGGGAGCAGCCGGTAGTGCTGCCAGGAGATTGAAAAGAGGCTGGGTGGTCCTTGTCGCCTTCCTGCTTGAAACTGTCAGGAGCTGGGATCTCCATGCCTCCAGCATTAAAATTTGTGGGCCACTGTAACTTCTGATGTGGTCTGCACCACTGCCTCTTCTCCAGATCCCACTGAAGATATCAGGTAGGACCTACATCCTTGAGCACTTCTGGAGTCACTTGTTGATCGTGCAGTTGTTCCCTAGGATAGAGTAATTTAAGTCGAAGCTGTTAGACCTCTCTGTACCAGGCAGCGTGCCGTGGGGAACGGTACATCTTCACTTTGGGTCTGGAAGAGTCTGACTGTAGGTGACAAAGTTTGAAAATACAGGTTCACTTACGTATTTATTTTGCTCTTCCAGTCATGTCAGCAATATCCTCAGACACGTTGTACTTGCTTTAGATTCAGAACTCCTGTGCATGTAATCTGTTTTCTGCTTTAGCTTTGGTATCACGCAGGATACCAAAGTGTGTATCATGCACTTGAGGAAATGAAGAGAGATTCCTGAAGTCCAGTAGTGTGGCTAGTAGCTGTATTTTTCTCATCTAACCTAGCATTTGATAAATGCATGATCAGATACCTGTTGTTTTGCTGCTTTGAACTTTGGATGTTAGTATTCTGCACAACTGGTGCTGAAGTCACATAATTTGTTTTAATGGATCAGGGTAACTTGAGTAATGTTGGTTTGTGACTGATAATCATTCTACCATTGACAGTAAGAGATTACAGTGTCATCTTTGACTCACAAATTAGTTAGTTTTTGCTCCTGTTAAATGCTTCTGGAAAGTTTGTTTTGATTGATGCTGGAATTGCCCTGGAAGACAGATCCCACCTCTTTGCTCCGTTGCACAGGGACCCCTATGCTCTGCCCTTGGGTACTTCTGTTGGGTGTGTTTCTGAAGCTGCTGCAAACCAAGTTAGTCCCCACTGAATCTGGTAAGAATTTCTTGCATGCAGCCCCTGTGCGCCATCCGGCCCAGCACCTTTCATGTACAACTGTGTACAGAGACCCCAAGTGCAGACTTTGCCCAAGTGGTTTTATCTTTGTGGAAAAACAGAAGACAAATGCAGTGGAAGCAGCTGTGATTGGAAGGGTATCAGCACATGCATCAAAAGGTCATATTTACTCCAAAAGAGTGGTAAGGTACTGAGCCTTGTTTCAGTTACATTCTTTCTAAATTAAAAAAAAAAAACAAACTTGTATTCAGGCTTTTATAATGAAGGATATAAGTTGAATTCATGGATGCAAAATTATTCAGGAGACAAGTAGGCTGTCTTGTCATGGTCAGATCTCAGCACCATCAAACTTGAAAGATTCTGATGATGGAGGGGGGATAGGGTCTCCAAGGACATAGGTCTCTGAGCAAAGGCTAAGCTGCATCAAGGGCTTGCTTGAGAGAGCAAACTCAGCAGACGGTTTATTGACCAAGCCCATCATTAGTTTAAAGGTCCTGAAGAATAGATCAGTGTCAATAATTTACTGTTTCTAATTTTGGAGAATTTTATGGATTTTTTTGTAATTCTGTTAATGCATACTGTAAAAAGTAATTAATCAAAACAGAACGTGGAGCGTATGTATTGAAGCTAAGAGTTTTCTTAGTTTATGGAGGCAGTGAGTTTGCTTCACATCTAAAAGAAAGGCTCTTTTATATTTCTCTACAGTAGCAAAGCATTGGAAGGGCTCTTAGATGTCTGTGACACAGGAAAATCTCAGTGTAAAAGGGGGATAAATCCCTTCACATAATACAGAAGTTTGGTTGTAACCCTGCTATGTCATTGTCCAGTTTCAGCCAGCTGCTCTGTCTCGTGCCTTGCTGTGTTTATGGCAACATTTATCCAACTCATACAGTGGCATTTGGACAATTTTATTAGAAAAACTAATTTGACCTACCATGAGGAAGGCAGAATTATGTCTGTGGTGTAGTGCTGTGGTAACTCATCCTGCTTCTGAAAAAGTGCACGTAAGATGCAGGAAGCCTTTTGGTAATTGGCTTTTCTTGCTAACCAAGTAGTAAATCCAGCCTCGTTGTCATCTTACTCCTGGTCCAGGGTTTCCTGCTGTAGGACTACCAGATGTCAAGAACACCATTTATATCCAGAATAGACTTACTCAGAGAGTGGGAGATCAGCAGGGATGAATTACTGTCTCCCTGCAGGGTTCAAACACTTTTGCCCAGCAGAACCATCTTTCTGCAAGGTCTTTGATATTGGTAATGGGATCTTGAGAGCCTCAGACAGTGTTTTGTACTTCCAAGCTATTCTCCAACCCGTTCAATACTTTGGATGTTCACTTTACCCCATTAGTAGCAAGTATAATTTCCTCCTATATCTCACTGCTGATAGCTTTTTTAATAAATAAAAAAAAGCCAACCTTGAAATAGATACTTTTGCTGTAATTGTTTATTAATTAAATTTCCATAAGGATGCTTCCTTCTGTCCTTCCCCTTTCATTAAATTATCTATGCTAATTTCATTATGTGTTCGCTCTTTAAAAGTTGTCCTGCCTGTGGATTTTTTTTTCCAAGCGTCCTTTATCAAAAGCAGTTGCTACAGTGAGATGTCTAAGAGTAGACTGCAGTGTTTATTCCAGACCTTTCCTTTTCCTTGGCAGCAGAGCCTGTGTGCCTGGCAGGTACTTGTTCACTTCTGAAGCAATAGGATGTGGAGATGTGAGGAGGTGACATGTTTACCTTCCTGGGGCGAGCCATCACAGCTCAGCCATAGCTCTAGACTCATTCCTGAGAAGTAAGAGCTACAGGTCTGATTCCTTCTCTCTCCGGGGCCATTTTAAGGCAGCTTTTTGTGATTAGACTGCATATACTGATAATCTTGCTGCCTCTTAGCGGCCCCTTCAACGCGGTAAGAAAGATGTGAATATGACCGTTCAATGATCTTGGGTTGTCTGGTCCAACCGGCAGCTCAAGGCAGATCTGGTTAGAGCAGGTTGCTCTAGACTCTGTCTAGTCAAGTTTTGACTATCATCAAGGATGGAGTTTTCTTCTGGGCAACCAGTTCCAGTGTTTGACTACCCTCATTGTGATTTTTGTTTTCTTACACATAATCAGAAAATAATAATAGTGATGTAACCTAAATGTAAATGTGTCTGAGGCCTCAAATATAAAAGTGGAACAAGTCTTAGTTCATTTTCAAAGGTGATCTCTCTGTGCCTCTGTTTTTTTTTTCCTGACCCATTTCTTTTGCATGGCTAGGATACCTTATTAGTTTAATGATCATTGCTATTCATTGGAAGATCCAAAAAGGAAACGTTAAAAATATCAGGGGAAAAAAATAATTATCTTATAAATAAAGCACACAAAGATATAAGGAATGGATTTTTTTTAAAAGAAAATAATTAATACCATAAGAAACAACATCGATTTTGATTATGAAGTGCATTGCTGCTGCGTTGCAAACATGAGATGTAGCTGGGGGTTAGAAGATGGGCGATGCACATGTATCAGTTTAAGCTGTGGTGGTTGTAATTTACCAGCAGTGTTCCCCCAGACAGACTTCTGAGTGGCAGAAGTACAAACCCAGCAAAGTAGAGAGTGCAAACCCAAGGGAGGAAAAAGCACTCGGAATAAATGTGTAATCTTTTTGTAGAAGAGGAGGACCAGGGAGCTTTCCCCGGCAGCTCATTGGTAAGGGCTCTTGGCCTCTGGGGGTTCCTCTGGGCTCAGCAGGCAGACCCTGGGAAGGGAAGCAGCTTTTGCTGCAGCCTACGTCTCGTGGACACCTCCCTCTCCTGCCTCTGGTCTCAAAAAATCAATCTACACACAGAGAAGTTTCTTAACACTGCTGCTGTTTAGCACAGGTGTTTACAGGTATGTGACTGGAGTTCTGCTTCTCCTTTTCTACTCTGTTAACATAAGCCTATAGTTGGAATACATCAAGGTGTATCAGGGGCTTGTAGAGATTTCAGAGTCTTGGTTTGTCTTCCTACTAACTTGCTGTTTATCCAACCTGCTGAGCGGCAATTCCTGAGGGTAAAATCACTTTATAACCTGGCAACTCTGGGTTGCTCCAGAGATACCTGGGAACCCACACAAACTCTGTGATTAACCTCCCCAGATTGTCAGGCTCCAGTTGAACAGCAGATTTACCACACCAAAAAGTGATATGCCTACAGAGTATTAGTCTGCTTAATTGCTAGACAAGATTTAAGGATGAAAGAATATACTACTTCAAAACAGAATACAAGTGCATTATTAAGATTTTGCTTTACAGCAAGGAATTCTCCTTAGCTTCTCAGGTATAGCAGCTAATGCTTATTTCTGACTTCTGAACCTCTACAGTCTGTTAGCCTAGAGACCTCCAAGAGGTGCATTTTTCCTGTTCCTGTTGATAAATCGTTTGCCTGAGGTGGAATGAGCCAGCCCTGCTCACTTACAAAACACTACTTTTTTTGGTTTGTCACTGTGGCATCTCACGGTCATGGGAGAGCCTGAGCTATTTCCTTCCCTCCACTTGCCTAGGATTTCTTGATTTACATATAAGTGATGTTCTGTAATTAGCATGCTTCTGGATTCAGGCTTTCAAATGTTTTCCTGTTTACGGGATATTATGGTAAGCTTTATGAGCTGCCTGTGAGGGTATTAAATGTACATAGCTGATAGATTCCCCATTTTCCTTTCCCTTTGTGAACTGCACAAAGTCTATGCATGGCATGTCACAAAAATGAGAAATAAACTTCGGTACCCGTATACTTTGGCTTTATCCTTTTTTTTTCTTTTCCCTGACTCCTCCTTAGATTTTGGAGAACCCATCACATACCTTTTTTCTATTAAGGTGAAAATGTAAAAGAATGCGTAGAGTGACATTTTGGATTGTAGGGACTGAGGTCAGAGACAGCCGTGGCAGTCATCTGTGGTGTTTAAGACGATGCTCCCTCAGTTAGTTGTGGTGACTCTCTGCCAGAAGTCATCTCTCAACACCACACCATTTTTGGTGTGACCATTTGATTACTGGCCTTGTAATTAATTGTCATTACTGGATTGCTTGCTCTAATCCTGGTAGTTTAGATCATCTTGAGGTGCAATTCCTAAAGGCCTCAGTGTCTTGCTAAGCTTGGTAATGTAAACAAGCGTTTGGGGCCGAATCGGCTGACGTTACCAAGAGACTTCAGTTGTGTGGGGCTCAGTTGTGGGACCTTAACAAAAAGCCTCTGACTTGTGGTTTTTGTTTAGCGTGTTCTGGTACAGAGGGAATTTTCATGTGGGTTCATGCGGCTTTTCCATTCGAATTTCTCTCTGACTTTTGAGGGAAAGAAAATGAAACTTAGGAGAAATCTCAGCTGCAGCTATGTTGATTTCCCTGACTGAAGAGTAGGTGGCAATCGAGCAAATCAACAAAGTTTCCCATGACTTCTACTTTACAAAGGCAGAGGATTCACAGGCAGAGTCAATTCAAACTAAAAGCTTAGTTTAAAGCCTTATCGTGGAAACTCATGCGAGCTTTCCACCTTGTTGCAAAAGATGGTCCTTTTCCAAAAAGACTGACAAAAGTCTCAGTACTGTTTGTAAAGTCCCCCTTGGACTCCGTCAGTAGTAGATCTCTTACAACTCTAGTGACCTGCGCTGTGTGTGTTATACTACACTGTCAGTGGTGGTTGTGTCTGGGGAAGGCACGGGGATTAAACCAGCGTTGATTCGTGCGAAGTGTGTCTTTCGGAGAGCTGTGAGCAGCTTCCAGTTGTTGTGTAGAACATCTCTTTCCAAAGATCCAATCTCTAGTTGTATCAGAAACACTCAGCAATGCTCAAAACAGGGAGACGTGTGACAGTGCGTGAGTGTAATAATCCACGCCAATGTCTTTCAGTGGGGTTTGAGCTAATTTGTGTTACGTTGCCACTGGAACAGGCTTAAGGAGGCTGTAAATGAAATGGGAGAAGGTGCTTGCTCTGGCAGAGCAGCTCTGTGGACATCAGGATCTGAACTTCTCCAGAACTCAGAGATTGAAATCTTGTCCCTGCTGCAGTCGAGAGAACTAGCTGTTAATTTAAACAGGATAAGGATTTCACCCAAGAGTGTCAATTTGCTGTTTTAAAATTATTAACTCTCTCCCTGGTATATATTCATAGAAAAGCATGAAAAAGTGATATAATTCCCTTTTCGCACTTCTACAAGAAGAAAAAGTAACTAAATAAAATTGCTTCTGGGATGAAATTTTCTATGGTGGTTTAAGGCCAGTACATGGGAGTTTTTTTGATTGAGCTCTGAAACCATGAGAACTGGATTAATAATGAACCCCTCGACACAGCCTTAACAGTAGCACTGCTAGCAGGCACCTCTGTAATTACTGCTTCTCTACAAAGTGTGCTGAGCTGCTACGATGGATTAAAAATTTCATATTGTGCTTTCTTCTGTTAGAAAATGACTTAGTGGAAACCTTTTAAATATATATAATAGGTGCAAAGATAACGTTTCTGCCTCCGAACTAGCCCATTTAGGTTTTGTGCAGCTTGGAAAGTAGAATCTGGTTTTGCTTTAGCAGATCTATTTCTTTTTCTAAATTTCGTAAATTTGTTGCGTTGGAGATGCAGTGAAATGCTAAGTAATACTTCTGTGACATGCATAAATGCTTTAGCTGACCTATGCATGTAATGTACTGTGGAATATAAATGCAGTTGGTAGTGCCTTTAGCAGATTTTTTTTTCATTACCTGGCTGTTTTTAAACGGAAAGATTGCAGGAGCTTTAGAAATATTTTGGAGAAGGGCAGCAGGACTGACTGACAGGTGGATGTGAAAGGAACAGATTACAGCTGAGGAGACTATTTCTTTTGGAAGGAAAATGAGAAGAGGTAGGTGTGCTCTCCGCCCACCGATGAATCAGACTTACGACAGCTACTGTGGAAGAGGCATATAGTCTAGATTTTGGAATAAATTAAACACAAAATTCGTAAGCAATTTTTGTTGTACCGTGGACTAAAAGTCACTTAGTCCTTCAAAACACTTTCATTTTTGAAGCCATGGCTTGTCAAGGCTGACATAAAGATTCCTGGACACCGGCAGCTGACTCAAAGTAGTGTCTGCCAGCCCTCCCTGAGGTCATGACAGTCACTTTGTGGTAGGTATATACTCCAAGCCAGCAAGGAAGTAGAAAAATGAACCATCAAAAATATAAAACAGCCATACTGGAAATACATTTACCTGTTTTGGAGTCTGTGTGGCACTCAGCAGTTGGATGTCCGTGACGGCATTACACGTGTGGATGGTGTACATGCACATATGCTTTCTTTGACAGACCAAATTGACATGGTAAAAATGCACATCTTGGGCTGGCCTTTTGCTAGGAGGTAAATTTGTGTATCCTTAGAGCCTATTTGAGACTTCAGATTGGAAATGTGCTATTGGATCGCTTATGGAGATCTATACTTGTGTAAAGGATCTCTATTTGAAAAACAAGAGGTGCTGGGTATTTTGTATGTGTGAACTAGGTTGGATCCGTTGGTTTCTGTGGGGCAGTGTCAGTTCACAGCAGGTGAGAGTTCACTTATTTGGTTTTCAGTCTAGAAATTCCCAGAGGTAACAGGGGGGGGAAAAAAACCCTACAAACCAATCTATTGCAAACCCATCGTGGAATCATTACCTGACCTCTTAGAAGTGAAAAACTCAAACCAGTAGGATAGCTTGTTGCCTCTCCTGTGGTCTCAAAACTTCATTCATGGCTCTGTTCAATGCCCTTTCTTTTTCAGCTCTCAACGCTGCCCAAAAAGACATGTTTACTGATGATAGTTAATAAGAAGGATACTTGCAAAATAACCCCACATTTACAGTATTTTTTTAATAGATTCTTTTTTGACCTGGTGAGTGAACTAAAACATGTTACCTACAGATACTTTTGTATGACCTTCTTGACTTTGCGAGTTGTGTTTTAAAACAAGCTTACAGAATCGTGAAAATTGAGGGGAGGTGGTCCGGCTGTGTTTTTGAGCATTTCAACAAATGAGATTGGTTTCAAGAGGCTGTTACAGCTTCTGTAAGAATGGGACAATTCCCTTGCTGTTGGGTAAACTGCACCCGAAGACGTAAAGGAACTGTTTGGTTAATGCATCTGCAGTACGTTATGTAGAAAGGGCAGACAGTTTATCATACCGGGAGCGACAGGATTACAGCTCAGGACTTTTTTAAAGTACAAACCTGTCTGTGGTTTAAGGGAAAACAGGTATAGGGTAGATCTGAACAAACAAATACTTTAAAAGATGTACTTTTCAATTTCAGTATGACCTGACTGATTGCAGCTTAAGTAATAAGCAGAGCTAAATCCTGCGATGACGCGCTCAATCCGATCCCTTCAGGTCAGTAGAGAAGCGTGCGTGTAGTGCCTTACCTCTGCAGGGCCAGATTGACCGGCTGCACCATAGACCTGCTGGGGATTTAACTGTTACTGAGCTGCGGTGCTCCCAGATGCTAACACGCTTCGTTAGGGCCCCTCCTGAATGTGGTCGTGAGCATGTTGCTTTGCAGAAGAGAATACTTTTCTCCTGTGACTGAAAAACAGCCCTGTTATTAGGAAAACTGACTTATGGAAGGACTAGCAAACAGTCATATCCCTTCCCTTTGGGTTGGGTTGCCAGAAGTATAATTTTCTTCATCGTAGAGAGGAGGAAATAAAGTCAGGAAAGAGTTTTTTTGAGTGAAACTACTATGATAAGTCAGTGGCAGAAGTTCAAACAGAACCCAGGTTTCCTGATACTGAAACATTTCGCCTGAATGCTCAGTGTGTTTCTGCCAGAGATGGCAAAGCGTGGCCCAGGTGGTGACGAAGACCTGAAGTCTTCAGCCTTACCCTGGGTGCGTGAAGCTGACATTGCCTTCCAGACTGCATGGAAGAGGCACAGCATTTTCCCTTTTCAATGTTGCTGAGTATAGGGTAGTTAGTAAAAGGTTTCAGAATCTCTTGCTTGGGGCTGTAGGAGGCACGAATGTGAGTCCCAAGATTAGGATTAGGTGTCATATTTTTATGTATATAACTGGCAAATTAGGGGGGGGGGAAACCCTATATAATAGACACTTAAGTATAAATTAGCAATGGTGCATTACAAATGTGCAAGTGATTCAAAGGGTATTTACTTCAGAATCCTCTTTTCTCTACTGCTGCTTCCTTTTTCAGATGCCCTTTGCCTCCGCTTTTGATTTTGCCCAGGTTCTCTGCAAGCTTATTTCTGAAAAAGTGTTTTAAAAATAGCCGAGGTTATCTGCAGTCTGGACTGTGTAGTCATCGCACTGGGTGTTGGCACACAACAGCTGTTAGATCTTGCTCGGGCTATTGAAGGTTTGCATTAGGATTTCCTTTTCACAGTGCAGCAAATCCTGTGGGAGTTGAGCATGGTTGGAGACCTTAGCCTTTACTATAAAAAAAAATTAAAATAATAATGTTTCCTGTCTGACTGCTGCGATTTCAGCTTGGATGGGCTTGAGCAAGCCAGGAGTTACTGCTGTCGGGATGACAGCTCTGAAGGTTTGCAAATGTCAGCCCCGGCCACCGAAGCGAAGATCTGCGGCTTGCACCATGGGTCCCAGCAGTGAAGTGCAAAGCCAGAGAGAATGTGCCAGCCACCTGGCAGACACCCTCAGGTGACGGACATACCGGCATCTGTGTATGGTTTTATAATCAATAAGAACTAACAATGATTTGAAAACTGTTGGTTTTTTTTTTACAATCTCCCAATGTACATCTCGATATATTTTGCTAGACAATAAACCTTCCTCACTCTGCAGTATCTTGTCTAGGCTGCCTATGATTCTTTGTCCCCTTGCTTGTTTAAATGTGGTATTTCCATTTCTTGTTATTCCAGTATATGTTACAAGATAGTCACTTTTTAATCTGCACAAATGCAGCATCTGTTTCGTATTATTTTTTCCCCACAGTTTCATGTTTTTATTGCACTTGAAAACATATATGCTCATCCAATGCTGTCAGCATTAGATTCACTGGTCTTTTTACAGTCAGGATATTTTATCTTGCCTTTCAACTTAATGTAACCAATTTGTAGGCCCTTCTATTTACTGGTACCGAGTAAGATACTTTTGGAATTGCTGGGTTTTAAAAAGTCATGTTTCATTGTGTGGTTACAGCAATTTTCTTCCCTAATTATTAGATTGCAAAATAAATGGTGAACAGAAGTTGATATTTCAGAACAGGAAAAAAAAAAGTTGTTGAAATATAGGAGATTGCAGAGCGAGCTCTAAGGTGAGAGGTAATAACAGGTATAATACCTCTTTCTTAGCAGCTTTTTGATCTTTTCCTTCTTGATAGCTTGTACTTTGTCGTGTAAATTCCCCAGGAATTTGACAATAGGCACCGTAGCAGTGTGCCTAATCAAAATGCCCTTGTGAATGGGAGTCTTCTGAATGGGTGAGCAGCGACGGGCCATCTCAAGCCAAAATGTAGGAAATCCTTCACTGTAGAGTGGCTCAACCAAATGCAGCAGTTACCTGCTTTCTCCTTCTGCAGTCAAAATTGTAAAGCAAATCTCAAAAGTCTCATAGTGTGCTTCCTGTAGAAGATGCCTTTGTGTGCAAGCTTCAGAAGAGCAGCAGTGTTTGATGGAGCTGTCCTCATCTTTGTAAAAGAGAGCAGAGAGGCTCAGTGTTGTGATCCAACGTCACATACAGTTGTGAATCCAACTATGGTCAAAAGCAGAAGTCCAGTTTGTGGTTTCTGCTAAAAATGTAATTTGAGTAGGTTTTTCTGTTGTCTTGCTGATCTTTAGAAAACAACGTACAGAGTTGTAGATCTAAATCTGATGAATCTCCAGCCCTGGTTCTCATTCTGATGTAAATCTTTCTCAGTTAATTCAGATCCTGAGCCCTCCAGAGCCTCCCTCACGAGACACGGGCACCTTCTTTCTCTCCCTTTGGGATCTTGGACACAACCTGACAACAAAAGAATGCGATAGCAAGTGCAACAATTCAAACTTTTTGCTTTCCTGACACTATCACAGAGCAGAACTATTTGCAGACAATTTTAGAAGAGAATCATTTGCAACATTTGGAAGACTAAAATGAAGGCCAGTATTCCAGGTAGGGGCATTAAAGGCAAGGAAAACATACACGGGAGCAACTGTATGCTTGTTGCACAGAACTGCCTGTGAATTGCTTTCTTGAAAAGGAATTTCACGTGCTGAGTGTTGAAGGACCAAGCTTATGGCTTATACATAGCTTGCTACTGGGCACAGTCCATATACTGTCGGCAGCAACAGACAGGTGTTGGTGGTGTTAATAGCATGCAAATATGCAAAAACATACCTACAGCACAATCCCTGTTCCTAGAGAAAGGAGTTGGTCACACTGCATTCCTTTTGCTGCCCAACAGAGACCTGAGCAGCCCTGAGGAAGGAACGGTCCATGCCATGTGTGAGAGGAGATGCAGAGGCACTGGTGTCTGGTACTGTCTCCCTGGAGCCAGCTGCGGTTCCTCCTGCTGCCTTCTGTGGAGGAGGTGGTGGCAAATATGTGCAGCATCACGTAAAGCAGCAGTGATTTTGAAACTTGTAGTGCGTGGGCCGCAGTCAGACAGTATGTGAGATGGTATTGGAATAGAAACTGTGATGATGAGACTGATCAGAGTGTTTGAGGTTGGAATGCCAAGGGCTTTTCTCTTTGTGATGTGTCTTATGATGGCTATCAGCATCTGAGATCCTCTGATGTGCAGAGAAAGAGACCTACAGAAGAGGCTGTGCATCCAGCAGACAACTGTGGGACCTCCTGTGTCTCCCTGAGTAACCTGGACTTTGAGTTTATTTGTCTTTTACAAGTCCTCACTGGAAAAAGTAAACCTAGCTAAACTTGCACATGCCACACTCCCATCCGTGTTGAGCTTAGCAGCGGTACCCAGGAGAACAACTCCGGTGACATTGTTCTAAAAGAATAAGGCCAGGTTTTTATCCGTTACACCCGGATGCAACACTGTATTTGCAAAGGCATCATGTTGATGGGGTTTCGCCAACCAGCGGTGTGACTCGCAGGTCTCTGCGAGAACCAAGGGACGTGAGCGCGCTTTTTCTGCCTGTGGTTTCTCAGCAACTGGAAGGAAGATAGGCCCTGCTGTTGTAAAGCAAAGCATTTGTAAGACTAAAAGGAGAGGAAGGAAACCATGCATCAGCAGCATAGCTGGCACGCAGCTTTTATTCAAGGCTTATAGTTCTGAGTGGGCGAAGCCAATTAATTATAAATGCTTTGGATGTGTAAACAAGAGAACGGCTCTGTGTTGTGAAGACACAGAAGTCTCTTTTCCTCTGTTTAATTAATGCTTACAAGACCTATTCAGGTAAATCTTTGGTGTACTAAGAAAAGACCTCAAAGAACGCTGTTTTTCAGAACAACTGAACTTTGGGGAATTTTGGTCGTTGGGTAATTACAATGCAAGACTGTTCATCTCATGCTTATATTTAATAATGTAACAAGTATTTAGAGATAGAATTACATACTGTTCACTGCTGTTCACTTCCTTTCCACAAAGAAGGAGAAAAGTAATGTGGAAAGGAATAAAATGTTTGCAAGAGTGACAAAGCTGGTGAAGGGCCTGGAGAAAAAGTCTTTCGAGGAGCGGCTGAGGGAGCTGGGGGTGTTTAATCTGGAGAAAAGGAGGCTGAGGGGAGACCTAATCGCTCTCTACAACGACCTGAAAGGAGGGTGTAGCAAGGTGGAGGTTGGTCTCTTCTCCCCGGTAACTAGTGATAGGACAGGAGGAGATGGTCTCAAGTTGCGCCAGGGGAGGTTCAGGCTGGACATTAGAAAGAACTTCTTTGCTGTTAGAGTTGTTAAGCATTGGAACGGGCTCCCCAGGGAGGTGGTGGAGTCACCATCCCTGGAGATGTTCAAAAAACGTTTAGATGTGGTGCTTCGAGACATGGTTTAGCGGGCATGGTGATGTCAGGTATACAGTTGGACTTGGTGATCGTTGAGGTCTCTTCCAACCATAATGATTCTATGATTCATTTTCTCCTCATGCTGCGTAGACCTGTTAGGTGCCTTGCAAATAACACCAGATAATCCTGAGGTGAAGGGAGAGGTGCATGTCTGTCTATGGGTTGCTCCCTTGTACGTTTTCCTTGCCTTTAATGCCCCTACCTGGAATACTGGCCTTCATTTTAGTCTTCCAAATGTTGCAAATGATTCTCTTCTAAAATTGTCTGCAAATAGTTCTGCTCTGTGGTAGAGTCAGGAAAGCAAAAAGTTTGTATTGTTGTACTCGCAATCGCATTCTTTGTACGTGTAAACTGTTACCAGTTGCTGAAGAGTATCACAGCATCTCTTCTTACTCTTCTCTGTGAGCTCTTTCTTCAATCTAAAGTAGCATTTTGCTGTCGTCTTTTACTTGTGTTAGGGTGTTCGTACTATGAGAGCAATGAACAGTCTTTGTTATATGATAACATGATGCGTAATTCTCTTAATCACTCAAAATTAGTTTTTTAATTTGATGATTAGAAAGAGCAGCAACAAGCAATAATGTGCTTAGTGTAGTGGGTAACTGAAATAATTTGAACACTAGAAAGCTACTTCTGCAAGCATTTTGAATTTTCATTCAGCCATCTTCTCAAATTGACCATTTCTTGCTTCGTTGTCATGGAAATATTAGGCTAAAAATATCTTCAGATATGCAGTAGAGACAAGGAATGTGTGCATACTGATTCTGAAGTGTGATAAATGTATTAAAAAAGAAAAGCAGCCCTTATGGTATTGTGAGTAATAGTGCTAAGCTCTTGGCTTCTCTCTTACATCCAAGTGCAAAGTGGTTTTTTTTTTCTTGGCAATATTCACATCTTGTTGCCCAAGGACTTATTTGCAAGACTCTCTTTATATACTGCATGGCACATGCTTGACTGACTGTAATAGCTCCCAATCAGAGTGAACACGGTGAGTTTTAATATTGCATGGTCTGGCTGCCAAACACAAAGAAACTGTTGTTGTAAAGCATTCTTACAGTGACTGAAGAGAGCTTACCACTTGAAAATGTGAATCGATAGGGCTTCTGACTGGGAGAGTTTGCAGAGTAACAAGAGGAAAGGACACAACGCGTAAGAGGAGCTGGGGGAATGGTGAGGTCCGTGATGGCTGGTTTTGGCACTAACGTCCTCAAAGGTAACTTTCTTGGGGAAAAAACTGAAAGGCTGACTCAAGGGAGTGTTCTGTTTCTAATGTGAAATTCAGTTATGCTTATCAGATGTGATTAAATTCCTGCTCAAGAAGTGCTATAGCAGGTGTCTTGAATTAAACTGCTACCAATGTAAATGAACACATGAATCCTTCCCAATGTCAGTACTTGGCTGGGTTTGGAGTTGCAAGGTGTCCCTTTTCATGCTGTCTTCTCCCTTCACAAAGCAGACACCAGGTAAAAGTTATGGTTTGCACCTTCCTAAACGCTCATCATTGATCATATGGCTGATGTCATTTTCTGCTTCTGTAAATCCAAAGCGATGCCTGGTCCACCTGTGTCTTGAGATCAAGGGGAATAAAAACATGCTGTGATGTAGAGGGCTGCGTTCAGGCACTTGGCTTCTGAAGTTCATGCGTTATCTCTTGCTCAGAGGTCTGCCTGAAGGCATAATCCAGTCATATGTATTTAATTAAGACTTTAAGCTACTGTTACCCTGATAAAAGCAAGGAGCTGATGGTTCGCAGGCAATTAACTTGCAGACGTAATACCTGGAAGCCTAAAAGATATTGCGACAGGGACAGTTGAGAAGAGCTTGCTTCATCTGGGCTAACTCAGTGGCTGTACATCACAGTAAAGAGAGGAGAGGGGTCCCCAACTGTGCCCGTCCCTCCTCTTTTGTGAAGCTGTGAGCTGTTTTCTAGTTTTGAGTTTCCACCTTTCTCTGTCATCTGAGTCACCTTCGCAGTGCCTCTGCTGCCACGTAGAACAAAGCTCAGGGATGTCAGTGTTTCTGTATCTTGATTTTCTATCTGTTTACTTTGTGTTTTAATGTATATTGGTGTAGCTGAGAACACAGGCGCTATCTCTCCAATTCAAATGCTTTTCCTCAATATTGTCAGTGGCTCTGGTGTAGCTAAGGGGCCACTAATACAGGGAAACAGATGGCTTTCTGCGGGTGAGGCAAGGCTCGTTTCCACTGTACTGGAAACATAGAGATTTTTTTCCTCTACTGTTCAGTTTTGATAAAGAACTGCTGAGTCCATTGTAACCAGGATGATGAGCAGTTTGAAAACAGAAATGTTATTTAAAAACTTAGTCTGATGTAATTGTTTCACTTCAGAAGTTATTTTAGATCATCTCCCTCATAAATAGATGAACTGTGTGTTTGATTTTTGCCTGCAATGTTGTTTTTCATGTGAATTGTGCGTCAGTGCTTAGGATCAGAGGGCAAACTTTAGGCATGGTTTCCAGTTGTTATGGACTCAACTATCACACAGTTAAAAATGCTTTGATGATTGCAAGATTTTCTCAAATTGCTCACTTGCTAATGCTCATGGTGAAAAACTCATCGTTAAGCTGATTTACATAAAAGCCTGTAGGCTCCAGAATTTCATTAAAGTCTCAATCTTAGTGCAGCCCTTATAATTTGTTGTTTGCAGTGAATAAATGTCTCTCTCAAACAGCTTTTCCTTCTCCTGATTAAAGGCATGTAAGTTGTTACACACACCCCCCCAACTTTCATTCACCCAGATTGGTGCCTATCAGTCCTTTCCTTACAACAGTCCGTAAAGGCAGAGCAGATAGATAACGCTGTTGGGTTTGACTGTGAGTAAGTAGATAAAATTCTTGCTTGTTCTGGACTGGATCTTGCTGTCTTTATGAATATGGAGCGAGTAGTTCTGTTGGTTTCAATGGGATGAGAGATGACTCAGTGCCAGGCATGGTAAGGCTGAGTCTTTTTTTTTTTTAATTTCCCCCATCTCGCATTTCTGAAGATCATTTTAGGAGGAAATGATTATTTTCAAGGATGTGAGCTGTCTGAGCAAACTAAATTTCAATTCTATTACTCATGTTATACAATACAACTTAAGAAGTGGGTAATAGTTGGAGAATATGCCCCAGTGCAAACCGTGGGTTCTGTTCCTAGCTACATAAGGGCTAAAACACCTTTTTATTAACGGCATTTAACATCTTTAGCTACTGGCTGGGCGGTGGCATCTTTCCACTGACCTTTCCTGTAGGTGGGCATCTGCAAAAGCTTTGCCTTGCTTTACTCTGCCTCGACTCTAGTTGTCAGTCTAAATGCCAGACGTACTGGGCCCTTCGATGGTACAGACCCTTGTCCGTGATGAACTGGACTTTCACAAGGGCCACCGGATGGCTGTAGATTCAAATGCATTCCAACCTCTGCCCATCTGGGTGGAATTTGAGCCAGTAAACTGACCACAAATCCCATTGCCACCTCCCTGCGATTGCCTGATGGGGAGCTTGAATACAAGTCCCCCAGTACATGCATTGCCTTCCCTCCGTGAAGGCAGCTGGCAGCACTCATCTGTCCTAGCAAGACTGAAACAGTGCTCTGCTACCTGCTCTGCCAAAATCTTTCTGTACTCAAGCCTATGACCACCACAAATCACTTTTATTTTTATTTTTTCTTCACCATCTTGCCTGTTGTTGTCCTGGCTTCTGTTTCCACATCCCATGCTCCTAATCACCCCAGCTGCCTTCAACTCTTCCTTCAACAGGGGCAAATCAGCAGTGGATTCATATTCTGCTCTTCCATGCTACTTGGCACAGTGGGGAGATACCCAGGATGCAGACCTCTGGCTCCCAGGAGAGACACCCAGACGTGTGCCACGCCAGGGAGAACTTAGATCCATATTGCAGCAAAAGTCTGTCTTAATGCCAGTCTGGAACATGCTCAGCACAGAGGAGATTTCCTGGGCATGTAGATGGTAAAATCAAAAGTGTCTCAAATGAGTGTATCAAACTGAAATTTTTTTGGAGAGGCTTATAAATAAGCTGAATTGTAATGTACTTTTACAGGAACAGCAAAAGATATATGCTAAGTATAGTGACTTTTGCTCCATATTAACGTGGGAGGTGAAAGGAAGGGTCTTCAGAAATCTTTAATGGGTAAAAACTCGTGGTTTTCCCTTACCCTCACAGCTACAAATTTCTGAATGAAATTTTATTGCTGTGCATCTCTGTAGATCTGAGGTGGACATCTGGCATGCAAAATTTTATTCCAAATGTATGTATCTTTGAAGATGTATAAGGAACTGAAAACAAGGTTTATAATGAAAAATGTCATGCGACTTTAGTAATCAGCAATGCTAGATGTCCTGCCTGTATGGAGAAATATATACAAGTGCTGGAAATTAATGTGTAAGCACACATCCATTCCAACTGCTAGCATTCTTTAGTAATGAGTCTTGCCAACAGGACAGAAAGCAAGCTGGGGAGGGACTTTTTACAGGGGCATGGAGTGATAGGACAAGGTGCAATGGCCTTAAACTGGAAGAGGGAAGATTTAGATGATATTAGGAAGAAATTCTTCACAGGAAGGGTGGTGAGACCCGGCACAGGTTGCCCACAGAAGCTGTGGCTGCCCCATCCCTGTAAGTGTTCAAGGCCGGGTTGGATGGGGCTGTGAGCAACCTGGTCTGGTGGAAGGTGTCCCTGCCCATGGCAGGGGGTTGGAACTGGGTGGACTTTGAGGTCCCTTCCAACCAAACCATTCTGCTTCTGTGATGGTTTTTGTGAGGGTAGCACATAAGCAACAGCCTATTGAAATTAGATCTGTATGTTCTTCCTGAATAGCAGTTTACAGAGCCACTTCGTTGTATGTCTCTTGTAATAGAAACTCCTGGATAACTTTATTTTCATAAGACAAAAAATGGTGTGATTTTTGTGTCTTATGCTCAGGAGTCTACACCTGAAATTTCTGATTAATGGAAATTAATCACAGTGCAGTCGTGGGTAAGCAGATGCATGTCACTTCATGTGAACAGCATAGTAGTAGAGGTGGATTATACAAAGCTACACCCAAAATCAGGATAGTATAGAGCATGCAACACTGAGAGCTCCAACAAGTGAAGCTAGGACAGAGGAGGACTGGCCCACTGACTGTGAGGATTTGTTACTTCCCATTAGTTATTAGTGCACTAATTTACCCTATTACTCTTGTGGTGGTTGGAGACAGGTAGCTGCTGAATCAAATTATCAAGCAAAGGAAATAGAAGTGAAAGTCAATAGTAGAGAGTATCTGCAGATCACAAATAACAACAGAACAAAGAATCGATAATATAATAAATGGTAACAATCAGCTCTGCTGTTACAAAGGAGGTAACTCCAGCCCTGAATGTGCAACCCTCGTGAAGCAATAGCAGTCTGTGCCACCACCATCTGAAGATGAAATAAAAATACTTACATCATCTAATATGTTCTTCAGATATCAGTTACAGCTACAAAACCAGAAATACATTATTTATTATTGCAGCGTTAAGGCCGTTTGAATGTTCTAACGGTACATTTCTGCATCTTGACAAGTTTGGATTTTTGGCTTAAGTTTAATCTTGATTAAAAGTTTTCTGGGTGTTCTTCTGCTTGGTTTTGAGCTATTACAGTTTCCTTGCAAAGGTGTTTGTGCCTGAAATTGTTGATATATACTGCTCAGCCTTCATTCTGTCTCCAGGTACTTTTTTCTTGCCTGGAAGCGTTATAATAATCTGAAAGATGAGGTTTTAAAAAATCTCGTATCTTGCAGTTTCTCTAAAGAAGTCTTGTTAACAGTCTGTTCGCATGTGTTTGAGCACGTTTTAGAGCGGGGCAAGGAAAAAGTCATCAGAAAACTGGAAGACATTCTGCAACTGGGAGTAAAGAAACACATCTGTTTAGGCCTCGTTTGGTTTTAAATTGTTAGTTGTTTAAAAACTGGGGCACCTTATGGAAGACCATAAGTGGGTGTGATGCTAAACAAAGTGTGAGCAGATGCAGTTTACAGCTTAAGGAAATACACAGTCCATAGGTGGCTAAATAGCAGACCAGCTTGATGGCTGCAGTGTCACCGTTGCATGTTGGACAGGCCATTCCTGGAACAGGCAGTTTTTCTGATGCAGCACAAGAAATAAGAGCTGTTGTTTGCATGGAGCGTATGTGATGGAAATAAACAGTACCGTGTATCGATGCTGTAAGTACAAATTAGATCTACCGGTAATAACCTTACCTTTTATCTTTCTTATGTCTCTTCATTCTTTGCTGACAGGGCAGGTATAGTATCAGGAGAAACTACCTAAATTTATCTAAAAACGGTTGATGCTTAGGGAAAGGCTCATGCTGATGCAGGAACACTGGCTATCGACTCTTTGGGTTGCACAGTTTCCCTGCTCTCCGCACTTCCAGCGGTATGCAGAAGCAGGAGGTGGGTGCTGGAGGCAGCAGCAGGTGGAGAAGGGTGGGCAGGCCTGAGAGGTGGGCAGGACGTACGCTTCCACACCGGGTTTCACAGGTAGCTGCTGATACAGCTCATGCACTGTGCTCCATGCTTCATGAAGCTCTCTGCGAGAGGGCACTTTTTTCTCCTCTTCAGGTTTGACTTTCTTGCTCTCCCCTCCCTGCTATTCCTTGCCTTGTTTCTTTTCCCCTGCTTTCTTCTCATTTAGACAGTCCTAGTCTTGCTTCCCTGTCCTACTCTCTCTCTGCAGTGATCCTCTTCTAATCTCAGTTCTCTCCTTCCCTCAAACTTTGACATCGGTGTTGTTTCTTACTCAATTCCAGTACCGCATCACCTCATAAACAGCCTTTAATCTCCTGTTTTGGCTTCCTATTGTAACTGTGTGTCCTATTTTTTCATATGCCTCTCCCAGTTTCCCCATTGCATTCAATCAGTTCTCCCTTCCACTGACTCTGTCTCCACTTTGGACATCTTCTGTCTTCAATTCCACAGATCACCCTGGCTACTTTAATTCAAGATGGTCCCATAGCGATCTGATTATAGCACAGTATCGGATGTTTGTTTATTCTACTTCTGGGTCCTCTCAAGGGAAAACTTTGACTCATAACTTAATTGCTTCGCTCTCGGAGTTGGTTCACTTGGTTGCCACTCACTTACCAAAGACGGCCACCTTTTCTTTACTGGTTTGTGACACCTCTCATTTTTTTCATGCACAGTGTTTACCCAAAAGAGCAACAACAGCTCTTTTGGTAATAGATTGAATTGATCACAAATGACTCAGTTTTTAAGGCTGACGTTGTGCTTAGCTAATGCCTAGTCACCTCAGCTATTTAATTGAAACAAAAAGTATCATGGGAGTAAATCACAACCAGGTTGTGGAAGTGCCTTACGTGTATCGCACACTCCTATCAAACACTAGCCGATGCTTCCTACCTTCCCCAAAGAATATCCTTTAGTCTTTCCTTGAAATACCCGTTAGGATGGTTGGTTGGGTTTTTTTCAGTTTAACAAGGGAAACTGCCTAATCCTGGTAGTGCTGCTTTTTATATTTGAGAGAATAAATCCACCTTTTAGTGAAAGCTAAGCCTCTGAGACCAGACTAGCCTTAGTAAATGAGAAGCAGAGGATTATAAGAGCAAGTGAACTTTCGAGAAGAGATTTAGGGCAATTTTGACAACTCTGAAGGAATGAGGAAGATGAGTAGGAATGGAAATATTTTAAAGGGAAAGGGTATCGAATAAACCAACAGGAGCAATAACACTGACAGGAAAGAAGAACGAGTGGATGATGGAAACAAAGGGTACCTCTTGGAGGCTTTCAACCTTCAGCAACCCCAGCTGCAATTCATCAGCAGACCCTACTAGATTTTTATCTCCTCTCACTTCAGTTTAGTAAGGAGGTCGGGTGTTTTCAAGGACTGGGTGATTGTGGAGGCAGGATAGAATATTGCCAAGAAGAATAATGTTGAGCTGGTAAATTAATTTTCCAGTTAATTTGCAAAACTGATTTGGTAACTGAGATAAAGCAGGGCTTTGATAGAGAAATCATTTTCTACAGACCAGATGATTTTTTTTTTCCTTGTGAGAGGGATGAAGCTCTATGGCAGAATTGTTCTCTGGCAAAAACTCAAAATTCTCGGAGTTTTTCTCTGAATGAGGAGTGGTCTCTATGGTGTCTGGGGATGGGCTGCATCCTGCCTCCTTTCCCTTCCCCATGAGCATCCCTCCTGTGTGGCCCACAGAGGTGCTGGTGGGCTGCAGTGCAAGGAGGAAAACAGAATGGCCTCTCCTGTTGCCGGACTCTGATTACCCTGCCTCGGGGCCCTTGCTGTCGGGCAGCTCTTATCTTCTGCATCCGTGATGGTTACAGCAGTGGGTCTGAGCATACAACTGGGAGCTGTCTTATTTATATCAATGCAGTGGAAGGCTGTACACAGCTATGGTATAATGGCGATAGCGAGCCTGGTGTAAAGGGAATACAACGCTGTTTTGTTCTTGAGCCATGAAAATTGCTGAATAGTTTGGTAATTGTCACAGGCGGCACCAGTATTTCTGAGCATCTTTAGACATCTCATCTCTTGGAAGATTTACCAGTCTAACTGCCATTTATGCTAATTGAAAGGAGAATTTAACCTCATTACTTCATGACTTTAACATCATAACTTCATTACCTGATCCAATGAGCTGCTACTTATAATTACTGAGATGAAAATAACAATGGCACCGATTTATTTACAACTGGGGATTAACTGGACAACCTGCTCCTGACCTGTGCGCTGTGCCATGTAGCTAGGGCAGCAGGACAGAGTTAAATGGTCTCCTTTATTTCCTAACAAGCTAATTTACAAGACTACAATGCAAACAGCCCTTATAACTACATATGAATGCCAACTGGATAATATTGAGGTTAATTTATATCACTGCCTTGCCTGTATTTACAGTGGTTTTTGTTCATCTGTAGAGGCAGCGATACCAAGCCAGTGAATGTCTGCATCTGCTTTGGAAATGTCTCAGAGGTGCTTCAGGAATACAAGAACAGTCTTCAGAAGGATTAAAATGTTAGGACTCTATTAAAGTGAAAAACATGGCACCAACAATGTTATTTGGAAGGAGCAGCTCCTGGCCATAAAAAGCCCAACTAGGGTCTGTGTGGCATTTTTGCGCACAAAGATACTGTATGTAATTTTGCAAGCTTTATACTTGTTAAATTTTTATCTGTCCATTGGCAATAGCCGTTTTCCTAATATTTTCAATCTGAAAAAGATCTGACAAGAAGAGGGAGGGGGAATCAAGAAAAAAGAAAATGTTGTTCCCCTGATGTTTCTAGAGCCATTTCCCAAGCTGTGAAGGCCTCTGTAAGACTTTGTGCTGTCACATCTACTCTCCGAACAAGACCTTTGACATTCATTAATCCCCGCAAATACTGCCTGAGGAACAACTCCTCCTCTGCCACTGTTCTGGACTGGGTGACACTTGCATCTCTCAGAGTTGCTTGCTTTCCCATTTACATCTGTATGTGGGCAGTTTGATGTGAAAATGAAATTACAAATAGTAGTTGTGTGACAGAGGAATCTTCGATACCCATATGGTTCTTTCCAGATACGTATTCAATCTTAGTAATCCTTTGTCCTTGAAAGCAATGCTAATAATATCCAGAATACCTACATAAGGTTATATTCTTTCCTCCTCCTGTTCTCTGTCTAATACTTTTAGTTTAATTGAATAGATGCTTTTAAATGATAGTTTTCCGATGTGCTTGGTAACTGATTTCTTACTTATCAACCTACGGCGAGATTTCCTGCTGTGAGGCCTGAACGTTGTCATACAGACCAAGTACCTGAAGTTATATTTTATTAACTACATGAGTTAATAAAAATTAAAAAAAAAAGCTGATCTTTGTTCTAGCTCTCAATGTTCCGTGCAAACTGTAGCTAAAAATCTCCAGGGGAGAGGAAAATTAAGATTTGAATAATTGGTGAGAACTGCATGTTTTAGCTATTGTGATATCCTCAGCTTTTGCTGTCTTCTCAGGGAGTAAATGAGTTAGCTGCTGAGCTGTTAAAAGTCCTGTAGAGAAAATTACCATGTGAAAATTCAATCTGGACTTGCAGTTTTTCAGTCCCATAGGCTCATCCTACTTTTTTGCTGCCAAGAGGAAACAACTGCTACTCCCAGGTGTGACAACGGGGTCGCTTGCTCAGCGGCACTGTGACACCTTGAGTAAATCTCTCAAATTTGCAGAAGTTTGTTTGGGGCATGGTTGTGAATTAAACCCCAGGATGGGCCCTGCAGCCCCTCATGGAGATGCTGAAGGGTTCTGTAGCCTGTTCTGCTGCTTGTGAAGTGCTGTGAAGTAGAAGGGGCACATGTACGCATCTGTGTGTATAGAGGGAGAGGTGTGTATTTCCACCGTGTGAGCAGAAACGTGCACCTGGTTGTCTGATGAAGAATGAGCTGTGGGGATGGAAAATACAGCAGCAGATGAACTGCGCTGGCACCGTGCTTCTCGTCGGTGGATTGCGCATCCCTGATGCCTCCTCGGGGACGAGTGCTGAGAAACCACCTGGAAGTGAGAAGTGCTGGAACTACTTGGGAACATAAGCTCTTTGGCTTTCATTTCCCAAGTCACGTGTAAAAGTTGGGAAGGCTTTACACTCCCAAAACTATTTTGTCTTTCAAAAAAGAAATCAGGATTTATTTTTCCTCCTGTGTATCTGCAAGTGTCAGGGTAAGCAACTCAGACCTGCATTTTTGAGGGTCTCCTCCGCTTTTCATGTTCCAACATTTTGCTTCCACCTGGGGCACTGCACGGTTGTTTTCTGGATCTACCAAACCGGCAGATCACAGCACCATAATCTGTGGCCAAAGTTTCTGCTTGTACCACTGCATAATCTTTTGTCACAGCTGCACTGATTTAGCTCATTTTGTTACTGGTGTTAAAACTGCAATGCAATTTGTAGGTTAAAACATTGGCATTCTTTATTATTTTCTTACATAGGCTCTGTAGTTGCAGCGAGCGTTGTGGCTCTGCAGGCAGAGGCTGGTGTTTTCCCTGGACCTCGGCAGCAACTGCGAAGCAAGGTTTTAAGGAAAAACTTGATTATGAAAAGCAGTTTTGCATACGTTGTGGAACAGCTGAAAAATTTGATGGCATTGCCCAGTTAAAACTGCAAGATGTGAATGCTGCTTTTATTTAAGCAGGCGTTTTTCAGATCCCACAAACATACCTGTTACATACATACAGTGCCTACCCACTGTGTCCTGGCTGTATGTAGGCACGTATCAGCCCAAGTCACAGCCTCGTTTGCTATGGAAGAAAACTGCCTGCGGGTGAGCAGGAGGCCAGGATGTGCTCCCGCAGGTCCTCAGCTCCAAGGCAACGTATGGGAGCAGGATCATGGCCCGTACTAGCAATTCACGTCTAGTTGTAGGTACGGACCAGCAGCAAAGCTGGCTGAAACTCTTGTAGCAGACAAGAAAGTGGGTTGTAAGGCTGGTTTCACTACTTCTATACCTTGATACAGTTATTGAAATAGGTTTCCCTCAGTTTAATTTAGTTTATCTGAGTATCAACGTACATGGCAAAAAGCAGCGCTATGAGTCCAAAATCATGGTCTTACTTGTGTTCCTGACCTAGATGAAATCTTTGAAAGTCAGTGGAAATCCACTAAGGTGGGGTCTCGTGGTACTATGCTGTTTCTGAAAAAAGCTTTTAATGTTGTAACTGTCAGCGGTTAATCTGCATAGATCTATGTCCTTGCCCTGACCAAGGCCAGAACAAATTGGGTCAGTGAAACCTGTCAGCGAGCAACTATGCCATCTCGTTGTCCTAAGGAAGTTTCTCACTTTCTCTGCACGTTAGCGTTCGGTATGTCTGAACAGGGAGGGTCTCTCTGTCCCTACTGTTCTTCTTCCTAATGTAGCTAAAGGATGCTGATCAGGTACTCTGCGGTCTGTCTGTCGTAACTGCTACTCAGAAGAGGTTGGGGTTTTAGCTCATTTTAAGTCGCAGGAACCAAACTCTAGGTTTCCCTCTGGCAAAAGGAGGACTGAAGGTAAGAGAGACCCTGTCACGCCAGCCAACCTGGGATGAACCACTCGTGATTTAACTGCTTGCCAGCCTCGTGCCTGTGAGCTGTAACCGATTGTGCAACTTCTCCCTGGCAGTTCTTCTAATCTAAAACAATTCTCTTTTTTTAGCTGAAACAAAGATCTGCTTCAAATACTACCATGGCGTGAGTGGGGCACTACGAGCCACAACTCCAAGCGTCACGGTGAAAAACAATGCAGCTCCCGTGAGTTATGCTGACCTTTTATTGTTTTCCATGTGTGTTCCCTGTTGTCACTGTGCTATGTCTTGCTTTCCCTGCCTGCTTTGTATACTTTTATGTGCAAACCAAACATAATACTGCTGTTAGTGCACTGCAGTACAGAGAAATGGGTAGTCTTTCAGTTAAGATGTGGATTTGTGGACCAAGAGAATGTCGATTCAGCGCTCAATCAGTCACAGCTAACCTCTCTGATTTGGGGAAGGCCCCACGTCCTAGCTGTATCCTCTTCTATAAAGTTATCTTCTCTCTGCTGGGTGTTGTGAGGCTTGGGTGATACCTCGAGAGGATTTGGAATCCTTGGGAGGTAAGTACAGTAAGTGTCCAGAAAAGGAATAACATTTTCCTATTTTAAGGTGCTTTTTTTAAAATCAAGGTGTGAGCGTTTTCACAGCAGTGCCTCTGAGTTCTAGGAGCAGTGACGCTGTGACATGCTGTCATCAGTGGTAAGAAGTGGACATTCGGGACCCAATCCATCAAAGGACTGAACGTGGTTTTTGACAAATTGAGGCTTCATTGAGAGCAATTTTGATTTGCTAGAGGTTAGCAAAGCTCTGTGGCTCAAATGGCTCTAAAAAGCTATATATCTTGCCTGGTTTTAGAGAATTGATCACCCTGAGAGTAAAACATTTTTTTAGAAGCCCTTGGAGAGGCTTGCTGACCTCCAAACATTGTCTGGCCTCGCTGACGGTCTTTCACTGCCAGAGATCTGCAGGAGCTGAGGAGTTTTAGTCCAAGCAGCATTAGAAAAGGGACTAGCTCAGATGTTGTTTAGTCTGGAAAACGGGTTCAGGAAAGAACTGCCTTACCTGTGAGTGTATGTGGGTTTCAGTGGACATCACTGAAGCTTACATTTTTAAAGCTTATTCTTTTTTCCTTTTTTGTTTTCTTTTTTAAATAGTCTCAGGTTAGTATTCCTAGAAAGGCTGAAGTGCCTCCCATGCTGTGTGTTGGCTGTGTCTGATTGCACCAGGGCCAGGAAGGATTAATTTTTTCACCCTTGACCCATGTAAAGACTTTGGTGGTTTCTCTATGCCTTCTTTTGATGCACACAACAACTACAAACTGGGTGGTGGGTAGGGGCTGATGCTGTGTCTTAGGAATAAAAGGCATCCAAGTCTCGATGCACCTTTCTGACGTGCTTACGGTGAAGCCATTCATCAGTTTCGGAGGCTGGAGAGTTT
Organism: Cariama cristata; assembly: GCF_000690535.1. Classification (NCBI taxonomy): domain Eukaryota; kingdom Metazoa; phylum Chordata; class Aves; order Cariamiformes; family Cariamidae; genus Cariama; species Cariama cristata. The sequence continues at coordinate 134,081 of NW_009604368.1, read as the reverse complement.
CCTTGAGCTGTCTTCAGAGGAACATTATGATGTGGCCTTGGATATCTTCATTGTGTGGGATGCTGAAAAGTTCTTTTTAGCCTGGAGTGAGTGGTGTCTTGTTGACTCAGGAGTTTCTGATCATTTCCCATCAAGGTACGCCATCAATTTGGGCATACAGTCTGTGTCATTGATTTAGTTCCAGCCTTTTCTGAAAGGTGAGCCAGCCAACCAAGAATAAATATCAGTGCGCTGAGAGATTAGAATAATTTTTTTTTAGGATTCACATCCATGTCTTAGACCTGAGTTTGAACCAATTAAGCAAATGTTTCAGGTCTAGTACAGAAAGGTTACTCTTTCATTATTAAGTATCAGCAATATGTTTTCAGTTAATAGAAGAATGTCTGAGGACCTGTGCCTTTGTAATATGCAAATATGTAATCCCTCCAAGTTCTTCAGTTGAGGCATACATATATGGGGAAATAAAGCAACCATTCACTTCCAGCTGAGCAGGAGTTGCGTTTAAAAGAAAGTCCTCGTCGTTCAGTGCTCCTGATCTTCACAGAGATCAGATGAGAACCACCTATTATCATCTTCAACTGAGTATACTGTACATGACTGAAAAAAATAAAAAAGATTAAAAGTGGTATCACATAACAGTTTTCTATTTGAGGGCCAAACCAGTATCGTTGGAAATGACATTCTCTTCACAACATCTTCTAATTTTTCTTGCCTTTCTCAGTTGCAGAATAACTTGTGTGGTTTTTGCTGGTTTCCTTTGCAGACAAGAGAGGCTGGTGGTGTTGTAGTTGCAGCATCAGTTTCTCAGCTGTTTTCATTTTTTTGCTGTGTGACAAATATTTGGTGCACTGTAAGGTAATTACTAAGAAGTGAAGACAACAAAAGCAAGGGATGATAAGCAATATGAACCTCGATGGACCCTCCTGTAGAGTGCAAGAGGAAAAGCAGTGCTAGATCTGAAAACTCCTTTAGAGTTTAGAGAAAAATATTGGACTGGTCCGTGCCTGCCCTGAAGGCTTTCAGCTAAGTATGATGCTCCCAAGTCCAGTCCCAGCTGAAACCATCAGATGACTTTCTCCATCTGGCTCTCTGCAGTACGTGTCCAACCTTTATTGCTAAAGTATTTGAATGTTTCACAGCATCCTGCACCGTTGACAAGTGGTGTTGCTCTCACTGCACAGATTAGGAAGGGGATGATAAGGGATTTCCCCAGCCCTAGCCTTTTCTTGGTTCTTGTGTGCCTCTGCACTTGGCTACTGTTGAGGAAGCACCATGCAAAGTACAGACTTTATCCTTACAACTGCAAACACATATAGGCACTCACCTTTTACTGTGATTTCACTGATGGTGAATTCCAGACTCTTTGTTTGAGTGGAAGGAGAGAGGGAGAAAGTCTTCAAGAAATCCCAAAGTAAACTGGTAATATCTATTTTAAAACATATATTTTTCTAAGTAATGGCTTGGAACAATGATCAGAAAATTCCTGTCCAAATGAAGCAGCAGATATTCTGGTTTGTACTTTGCTGTGCTCATCCATTGTCAGCCAGAGAGTAAATGCAGAGCTTTCCTGATCTTTGTTGCAGTGGCTCCGCAGTGAAGTGCACTGGGGGCACAGCCCAATCTCATTTTCCTGCGTCTTGAATCGTAATCTAAGCACAACTGAGCAGGGGAGCAGTAGCTTGTTTTATTTTCCCCTGTTCCTCTGTGTGATCAGTTAAGGGCTGCGACAGCCTTGCGCCGAGTCTGTAGCTCATCTGAGGTCCCTGAGACTTCTTACCCTACTGAGACTTGACACACAGGGCCCTTCGTGATTGAATTGGATGCATCGAATTCCTCAGCTGTTTTTATCGCTCCAGTGATCCAGAGCACTGCCCCAGGGTCCTGGGCATGACGTTTCTCCCAGTACCAGCAAAAGCCGTGGTCTTCTGAGTGCTGTGGCCTGGCTGCAGAGAGAGGCTCTGGTCAGAGGGAACCTTCTTCAGACCCTGGAGCAGGTTCTTGCACACCCTGTCTGCTGGAGGAGGGAATCCTGTGGTCTGTGCTTGGAAATTTACCCTCTTTTGTAGTCAGTGGGAGTTTTAGCAGTGGCTGTGGGATGTTAGTGTGTTAAAATAATAGCTTGGCAGGGAAAAAAACTCAATAGGGATCCTGCTGTGAGTATCGGGGTTGAAGTTTTTTGAAAAGCTAGTTGCCTTGAACCAAAGGGAGTGTTGCGATTGTAGTGACGGCATCACAAATTCACCCTGAAGCTTAGGCTGTCAGTAGGGAGACAGAGGGAACGAGGCTTTGTGTATTTGACACAAGCAGACTTTTTTTTGTTTGGCACAGCTTAGGAAAGAGATCCAGAGCAGGTGTCCTTTGAGAGGCAGCATTTGGGGACAGGTGACCTTCTGGGGACGGCGTTTTCACTGCTAGCCCAGACTCATCTGCAGCTGATGCCAGAGCCACCCAAGCGGGTTCTGTCCGAGCCACCGGACACGTGGCACCTCCCGCAGCGGGGCAGCAGCTGGCACGTTGGCTGCTCGGTGCGTGTCCCATCCTGTCTGTCAGCGAGACCTGCGAACACCGATAACCAGCAGTATCCTAATACCACAGCTTAAAAAAACCAACCTCCTTCATTGCCTGTGTGCCTGTGGTTTGCTGCGATTGAAAAGGGAAAAGAAGGTGGAAGTAGTCACCCTGAGGGCTGTAAGCGGTTGCTGTTCTTGTTCATGAGCTGCTGAGACTGTCTTTAACTGGCAGTTAAAAGGAATCCTGCTTCCAAAGGGAAAGAAAAAAGTTGCTGTGTTAGTTGGATGTCTTTGTGTAGCACCGATGGTGCTTTAGGCTGAGTAGCATCTCGCGTTTCTTGTATTATGAACGTTCTGCTCCATTTGAGTTTCTCTCCTTACGCTGTAACCCAGTTATTAGACCTGCCTCGTCTGCTGATTAGGATGCCCTGCAGTTCGTTGTTCGGTGAAAAGTCCTGTCACGTTTTATCGCCTGTGAATCGTCATGCTGGAATATCTGGGAACAAAGGGCTGTGCACTTTGGCCAGTTCATACGTGGCAGGAGCGTAAACGTGAATTTGGGGCAGCAGATAGGCCTGGGGGTGATGGCAGTAAAACGGAGCACCTGCAATTCTGGAAAAAAGGAACGTCCTGACTGCCTGCTTTTTTTCTGGACTAGTGGCATCCTGAAAGCAGTGTTGCTTATGCGCAGTAGTTTACACTACTAAAGCATAAACGTTACCATGGTATGGATGAGCAAACAGTTTTCTCAGTAAAAAAGAACATTTTCACAACATCTGGAACATTCCTCTATTTGTTACTCTTTGTTTATTTGTAATGTTGTCACCACTAATTCATCTTTACATCAGGCATTGTTGTAGAAAAACAATACAAGTTACAGCAATTAATTCTAGCAATAGGAACGTGTGTTATCTTGCTAGTGTGAAAATGACTTAACATGAACGTGGCTCTTTGGCAGTAAAATAAAGCTGGCATGAGAACAGCATACAGAATGGGGGGGGGGAAAAAAACACAACAAAAAAAACCAAAAAAAAAACCAAACCACAAAACCTTTTCCCCTAAGAGTTTATAGCCTAAAAAGATAAATTGGATACATCGCAATTAAAAAACAGTAAGTGGAGAATCAATGTTTTAGCCTCAGGACAAATGTCTTCACTAAATTGGGAGCATTCACTCGCTGTGTATTAGATGCAAAGGAACCCTGGCTGATCGAACCTCTGGAGCTTTCATGCCACTGTTCCTGTCTCGTAGATCACGATGGCACTCGTCAAATACACTTAGCATCGTGGGGAAAGCTATGTAAATTGGAGCTAATTATTGAAAGAGACCTTCTCTGTGTTGTGTTTGTGTGGAAATGCTGCCTCAGCTGGGTTTCCCACGGCAGGAATTACTACTGCTTGGTAAGCCGCTGCCATTTGGTGGTGCGGGATCATTCCCGAGGCCTTCCCGCTGTACATATTTGCATTACGTGCTGTCACGTCAGAGCGTGGGCTGCCAAGGAGTGTTTGGTAATGAAGTGTTCTGCCTCATTTCCATCTATGTGCTGCAAGCTGGGATTTTATGAGAGTTGTGCGGGCGTATCTCTTATTCTTTCCAAAGACTGGATTTAAAAACCTCAGCTGTGTGTTCTTTTTCACTTCGTGTCTTACTCTGTGATAGGTGAGTTTTAAAACTGTCTGTGTTTCTGGGGCATCACCGTGTAATGAATCTAACAGCCTGAGTTTGAGAGTGTAAGAATAATTATACTTCAAGAAACAGAGGATAAAGAGGGAGCAGAAAATTTTAGTGGCTTCTGCACTGTTCAGCAACTGAGGTTAAAAAAAAAAAGTTTATGGAAAACATGACATCAGGCTGCTGTAATTAATCACAGCGAAGAATGCAAGCCAGGTACATCTTTTAACAAGTGTAAGTGGTGTAGCTTGAAAGGCTCAGCATTTCCAGGGAGGGAAGCAGCACTTCTCTGGAAGCTATGACTGTGCTTAGGTGACTGCGGATTTGTCAGGAGTGAGCAAGAGTAATCCTCTCTCCTTTCCTTGAGATGAGAAGTAGCCAGAGCTCCCCCAGCTTGCAGCTGCCTTCGAAGGCAAGGTAAGGAGTAGCATTGTTAGTACCACCTATATTCTACCCGTCCCTCTATAGGTCTTGTCCTGTTACCTCCAAAGGAGATAGAGTCATTCAGGAATGAAAAAGTCGAGGCGAAATGAGCAGGGGAAATGACTGGAAATACTCACTCAGCTGGAAGGAAGCGTAGACGTAAGCAGTCAAATAAAAATTGCTCTCTGCCAGGGTACAGTCCCTTTCCAATGTAAAAGGGCATCTGACAGAAAATGTATATGCTAAGAAGCAATTGCCGAAAGAGAGTGGATTCTATGGGTTAATCATTGGAGGTGAATAATTCTGGAAAGTAGCTGATCCATAAACTGTGGGAGGAAGGTGATCTGTGTAGGCTTCTGATCTGTCGGAAATACCTGCCCATTTTAGGTTTTCTCCTGATGCGGTATTTCTTTCACGATAGCAGCAGTGCTGGCCACATCCCACCTGCATTATGTACTCGTATGTTGCCACCAGTGTAGGCTAACGTCATGAAGCGGTGTAACATGAGAGCATAAGTCTTTGAATTTAAAGAAACTCTTACGTTGACTGGGGAGTTGCTTCAGCGTTTGAACAGAAAGTTCTGCGTGTCGTCGGTTTGCCGTAAGCACGCGAGGAGCATTTTGGTCGCTTGTCTACAAAAGAACATGATGGTGTGTGGAGCTAAGGAAGTGTAATAGCTCACAGTAAGCTGGTCAGAGGTAGAAGAAAGAAGTGTAGTAGTAACTCTTTGTAGGGAATTGGCACAGATTTTACTACGTGCATAGGAAACATTAGCGCCTTCATGTTACAAAGTCCTGTGTGCGCTCGTTGTACGCTTGCTTTGAAACGTTCTGGAGAGGTGAAGTTAGAGAGCAAGGAAAGGATTAGGGCTAATACAGAAAGGTTTTCGTTAATACTCTATTGTTTTCCACACTTTATATTGTATATTAACTAAAGCCTTAATTGAAGAATGAGCTTCAGGGCAGTATGCGCTGAATGGATAGACTAGCTGTTACACCAGCTACAGCTCCGTGCACTCGGAGGGAAGGGTGGGTTTCCTGGCAGGATTTGACCCCCTTAGCTACAAAATACATGGGAACGATTTTTAGTGTGAGAACAACCCTCAGCACATTTGTTACAGCTGAAAAATGTCATGAATTCATTTTTTCACTTCTGTTTTGCTTCATTATAAAACCGTGGTAGTGTTTTACGGCCCGATTTGACGATACTAAGTTATGTCCGAGCGTACTCACATGAGCAGCCTCCTAATAGTTGCGTAGTTAAGCCCTTAGTTCAATGTAATTACATTTTTGGTTATGCTTTTCTATATCGTAATTAGCACTGATTCTAAGAATTTGAAGGTTAATGACATGTCCAAATTATTTCTTATTGCCACCTCAGTAAGACAGGTGTTTTTTCAGTATCCAGATACATAAAGGCTATTGTATTTACACTGCAATTACCCTGTCGTGTAGCGAGCGCTCCATTTTTATGAACTAATGGAGTTGGAAAGCGTAACCAGGGTGTAATTGGTTTCTGACTGCAGCGTAACTATAGTCACTGTGTTATAAATAATAACCTTTTCCTTCCTTTTATTTCCTCTACTCGCATCTTAAATCGGGATGCCTAGCAAGAGTTTTTCTTTAAATATTAAGAAAACTTATTTGCACTGGAGGCCTCTTCTGAGTGTAGTCCGATAGTACTGGCTTTTACAGTCCTGATTCAGTACAGGTGCGGAGCACGTGCTGAAACTCCACTGACTTTACAGGAAATGTTTAATGATTTTGTTCCAAATTGGCAGAATCTTTCAAAGCAGACTAGAACTAGCAAGTAGAGTCACTTCAAGCAGCATTTTCATTATGACAGATTTCAGATATGTCAGTAGCTACAGTGACAAATGGTCCACTTCTGTGCACCTGGTGGCTTTTTTCCCCTATCTTCATATCGACTTTTTCAGCTCACTGTGGTTCAAACTCCTATCACCACCCATTTGTAGGGTTACACCACTTATGAGAGATTATTATTTATTATCTAACAAGCACAAATTGAGCAGCGGAGTTACAATTTTCCTTGTGAAACATCAGCATTGATTTGCTGAGCAGCAGCCCGTAACTCTCAACACCACAGGTATGTTCTTTTTTTATTGTTCCAACCCAGCAGGAACGTCTGTTTTCCAGCACACAGCTGTTTGAGTATTTAGATGTTACTTAATTTTGCAGTCTTCGTAATTTCCTAATCTGTCTGTATGAAAGACCGAGGTGTAGTGTATTGGATCATCGTAACGGAATTCCAAATACAAGCACCTAAAATTAGGCTTGGTGCCAAAAATCAGAACGGATAGGAAAAGACTTTACGCAAGAAATGCACCCAAAATACTCTTCAGGGCTTTTTCTGGACTAAATTGCCTGCATATTTCACACATGGCTTCAAGGACTGCACATCTAGGAGAGAAGGGAAAAGAGCCGTCTGTGTGGTGTGAGTGCGATGCCGGGCAGCGGGTCAGCGTGGTGCTTCTCTCGAGTGCGGTACTTGTCACCGAGGAGGATGTTCAGCACGCCGGCCCTGCCGCTTTGAAACGATCGACACAGAATGCTGTGTCAAGCTGCGACTCTGCACGTATTGCTGATGCATTGAAAGCCAGTGCCCTTTTGCATCCCGTGGTGAATCCAGGTAATGTACTAGAGCATGAAAGAGCTAGTCTTACGTATCAGATGTATCCCTGGCAGAGTACGAGGCACTTGAAGCAGAGAAAGGGTGCCTGTATGGGCAGGGTGACTGGGACGTGTGTCCTGTTCGATGGACTGAAGAGTGGAACGTGAGTGATCTGAAGTGGAAGTTGGAGAGGTCCTGGCATTGTCATCTTTAGTCATCTTTTACCAGTGCAGGCATGCTTAAGCACGTGGTGGCTTCATATATAATGCACTGCTGTAGGCATAGCTGCAATGGATTTAAACAGGGAGGAGATGACATAAGAAGCAGCTGGCATCTGTTACGTTATTAAGCAAAATAATTCTTTAAGTGTTCATCCGTCAGACTTTTTCTTACTGTGGTAGCCAGAACATGCTGTTGTGCAGTCAGAAAAGCAGAGTAGGGACAGAAGGAAAAGCGCTGTAGGGAGAGGACAAAAAGCAGGGTTAAGGCCACCATTTGCATTTCTCCCATTAAAATGTTGTCAACTTCTTGCCCTCTCATGGACTCTGATTAAACAGTGCTAAGTGTGGAACTGCTGAGCCATCCCTAGGTATCACTGGCCACAGCCTGCTCTTCGCTTTCCAGATCAGTCGCACCGATTTGGGGCTTTTCCCTGTTGCCCTGGTTTCTTTACACAGGTTGTTTCGAAGAAAACGCTTGGGTCGAATTTAACCTTACTGGGCATCTGATCCTGTGTGAACTTCTAAATGTAGATTGAGTGGTTTAATTAGCAGACTTGCAGTGCAGCGCAGAGTTGAAGTGAAGAAATAAAAAGCATGACAGATGGGAACTGGGGTAATTTTATTTCAGCAACACCAAGAAGATCATTACACAAGCCATTTATTTGTTAATGGGTTCAATACGTGTCTGGTATTTCCCAACCACTTGCTTTCTGAATGTCTCTTGTTATGGTCACATAATAGCCGTACTAATAGTCTGCACATTGTATTACTCCCTTCTGTAGTTTAGTAAATTATGGCAAGATCAGTGACTGTTCAGCACACCGCACCAGTGTAATCATCTGTGCATTGGCCTTTTATATTCTTACATACTCCCTCCTGCATCTGGTCAGATTGATGAAAAACAGTGCAGTGCTTGAAACTATACAGTGGGTCTGAGAGCAGATATTTTAGTTTTGTTGAAGGAGGAGGGAAGGATTGAGACCTGCGGAGTGCACTTTGGAGGTGAAGGTGGTAGAACTCTGAAGGAGGCACCTCCTGCTTCCTCCCTTCTAGGAGTCGCCTGCTGCGTGGGGCATGAATCTGCTTGTGGGTGAACACCAGATAAATGAGTTAGAGGTGATTTAGGCTACATGACGCGCCTTTCCGGCACGTATCAGTTCAGAAGTTGCAAAAAGATTTGCTTTGTTGCTTTACAAAACAGATTATTTCTGCCCTTTCCCCCTGCATTTATCAGTTTGATTTGTTACTGCCAATTTTGTACACTTTGATCTGAGTCTCTCCGGGTGCTCTACAGGCCTGCTAATGCATTAAAGAAGAGAACGTTGTGTCCTAATCATTTTTTGTGTGCCTTTGAGTATTATTTAGTGAAAGCACTATTTATACTTGGCACAGTCTTGATTAAAAAAAAAACAGCCATACTTTTCAATCAGGAAAAAAAAAAGCAACAGGAATGGTGCCAGGGTGAAACCTCTCCGGTGTGCAGCTAGTCCAACACCCAGGACTGTGGAAGCTACAAAAAATCCTGCAGCGCATGGGTATGAAATCCTCTGGGTCAAATTAGGTATGTCTGCAGTACTGCCTGATGAGGCACAGAGAGGAAAATGCCAGGGTTTGGTTTTCTGTGCTCCGTTACGTTTCCAGAACTGCTTATCCACATCATGACTGTTACTGGCCATGACGTTTTCAGCAGCTGCCCTTTCTCGGTGTGCCCTGGGTAGGCGTAGGGGGCTAGCTGTTGGAAAAACTTGTGTCGCTCTTGCAAGAGGGATGCTTGACGACTGCAAGTCACTGTAACAGGGAAGTAATATTAGACTTAGCAATTGTACACTTTCTGTGTCCCCAGAGTAACAATTTTTTTCCCTTTAATTAGGCCTTGCAAGAAGAAAAATCCTTGCTTTCCTCAATTTTGAATTTACTGTTGTTCGATTTTCTTGACTTCTCCCATGTTCCAGGATTAATGAAGACGGAGATAAGCTCTTGATATCCCATCTGTGTGCTAGTTAGCATCGCTTATAGCTTCACTATCTTTCCTTTTTCTCAAGTTCTTCTAAGGTACTTTAAAAGCATGTAGATCAGGTGATGCATGATTCTCATCTGCATCTTCTCTTGCGCAATTTTTAATACAAAATGAGATTCTTCTTGAAGGCATGAGCAAGCATTTTCAGGACCTCTGATATCGTCCAGTGCTCATTGAGTTGAGGAAGTTCTTTGTGTATTTGTGTAACCATGCAGGAAGAGAGAGGGAACTTTGAGTGTGGATGACAACCATGTGGTTTTGTCTAGAATTGCAACTGGGGCAGAAGACTTTTGGAGCAGAAATGGTATTAGTTAGCTAAGAAATCTGATTCATTTGGGATGAGATGTACTAACTGTTGTATCTGTTGGACTCCACGACCTAGGAAGTAATTTGCAGTCCAGTGTTTCTGGGAGGGCATTGCGCTTTCGTCCAGACAAGAAGCCTGTGTTCTGGTTGTCGGTAAGGCCATGCGGACACTTTTTCAAGACTAGCTGAGTTAATGTGTGAATTCTGATTGTGCGGTTTCTAATTTGGGTAATTATGATCCATCCTTAGTACCTGCAATTTCAAATGAGTTTAGCTTTTTTTCGTGTCTTGTTTGGCTTTGTTATATAGTATTGCTGTTAGACATCTTTGTTTCATCTCAGATGTGGGTAGCGGTGTGTTACTTCTCAGGTGTATGCTAAGAATTAGTGTTTTCAGAAAAGGGTTACGAATTCGCAAATGAAAGTTGTTGTCATAGTCTTTAATCTGCTATTAATTCCTATTAGCTGGTGAGGCAAAGCAGAGGACTTATGGGCAAGTATTAGCCATGCTGAAGAGTACAGTGGCCAGGTTTCTGACTGACGTGTCCATCCAGGAAAATGAGCGTACTGAGCCCTGGCCGTTAGATTAGAATAAAGAAGAAATGACTGACATTGAGGAAGGAATGCAAATATTAGCTGAGACACAACTGTTTGTGTGGATAAGCCTTCCAAAGAAGTTGAATAAATTTTAAAAGGTGTACAGGGAAAAACATGAACTCACTGCTTATTTGAAGCAATGAATAAAATCCCAAATGACTCTTTAAGAGCTTACAGTGATCAAGGCAAAATAAGCAGATGGAGCTGGGGTAGTGAAGGAACTTGTTTTGTAAAACTCTTGTGATATCTCTGTGATGATATGAAAATAGAACATCAGGAAAACTTGGTAAATGCAGCGGAATTACTGGCTTCTGGATTTATTTTTAAAATATCAAAAATTTCTAAGAGAGCTGTGATTTCTAAAGCAACGTTAGGATGTCAGAGGCTCATCTTATTCCCTTGAAGATGGTTCTTTGTGTAACAGGATCTGCTGCTGGGTCTCAGACACACTGCCAAGAGAGAAGGGAAGAGGAAGCTTAATCCACAGGGAGAGATGCTTACAAAGGTGTGGCTACGGTTTTTAGGTCGATTGGTGTAGCTCATGGTAATCTGAAAACCTGATTCACTGAAGTAATAAAGATCTTCCTGCCTATTCGGTGGGTCTTTCTCTCAAAGCCTAGGTGAACTGTTGCACAAATACAGGCTAGACACAATTTGCTTGTCATTTACGCTGTGTTTCCTTGCCTGGCCATTTAAACTTACTTATTTTGCTATAAGGCATGACACTTTGGACAGCTGCTTTGGAGTGTAATGCAAGTAACTTGTAAGAGTTGAGTAAAATTTGGGGGGTTTTGCAGAAAAAAGCATGGAGACTTGTCTGGGGACTCTTGCTGCACTGACCAAACTGCCCGGTACTCTGTGGTGCAGTCAGAGCTGTAGCTGGCAGATTGACAGATACGAGGGAAACGTTTAGGACACACAGATAAGAAATGAAGTGGTGAATTTGCTGTGCAAAAGCGAAGTATAATTTTAACAAAGCTTTGATGCATAGTTGAGAACGCTGATAAATTCTTGGGTAGATGTACAGATTACAAAGTCTCTGAACCACCCACAAAGGAAACACAAGTTTTATTGGAATCACATATTCTTAAGCTAAGGGGTTCTGCGTTCCCTGGGGCCAGCTGGAAATAGGCACAAGTCCTCCTCTTGTGTCCGCGCACCCGTATCGCTTGTGTCTGAATACAAGGCGAGGTATGAACTGAAGCTGAGGCCGGCAATTGCGTGCCCAGTCTCTCACGCAGCAACTTTCAGCAATTGGCATTCCCTAACGTGGCTGTTTTCAAGCACCGGGAGGATTTCTTTACCTCGGAGCAGCAGCCATACAGCGAGAAAGAGGTCATAAAGCTTGGCAAAGCCAGATCTGCAGCCTGTACTGAACCTGCCTGTGTGCAATCCTGCAGTGAAGTTTCATCTCTACTGGAGCTGGTCGATGCCATCGCCTTTAGTCCTGGTTGGATTTCCAGGAACCGAGGGTTTTCCAGCAGGCAGTGTAAAGGAGAAAATTAACTTACTTTTCTTGAAATATCTTCCTTTTGTTTCCTTGTCTGCTCTCCTTAGTCCTGGGAAGAAGGGGGGATGGGAGGAAGATTTGGGGAGAGAACAACATTATTGTAATTTCACAATGCGTGACCCTTTATAAAAGGAAAGAGTAGTTAAAATCTGTCCTGAAATAACCCATACCCTCAGATAACCTATATGAAAATCAGCAGACATGACTATGGAGAGATGGCTGTGAGGTGAACTTGCCCACATTTATGACTTGTGGACTTGTAGGTCATTTTGAATGTTTGTGGCATAACTTACAGGTTGTTTCGGTGGAAATACCCGAAGTAGATGAAAGAGAAGAGCGGGTGGTGGCTGAAAGCTAAAAGGTTTTTTAACAACCCAGCACATGCCAGTGCCTGCAGGTATCTGCCCTTGGACTGTAGGGTCCCCAAAGGGTCTGGTCTGTATATGCCTATTTGCACATGCAGGTGAGCCCTATCGTGATCATGTCATCCCTCCTACCTAGCTGCTTTTTTATTTTGCTTCTCATGTTTTCTACTCTTACTTTTCAGTTGTGTATTTCCTGGTTTTTCTGCCGATGATTCAGCTTTTAGGTATGTTTTATCTGAATCTTGAGTATATCTTGGATTGCCTGTATGTAACTTCTCATAAAACCCAGGTGATCCAAAAATATACCTGCAATGTTATATTGGGAAAAGGTTATGACCAATGACAGCTAAAAAAAGAAAGCAGCAATTTATATTCATCAAGAGGCGGACTTAACACTTCGCTGTTGTCTTTTTAGGTTTACATTTCCTGGTTTCCAAGAGCTCAACAGGATAATCTTATTCCCTTAACATAGTTTTGCTGATGGAATACAGTTATATATTATTGCATACTTTTCTGAATAATTTTCACTATAATTATTACTTGTATGAAAGATTAAGAACGAAAGAGATTCGAGTAGGGAAGTCAGTGTAAGTCAGTATGTTATATATCAGCAGATGTGTGTAAGAATTTCTTTAATAGAATTTTGGACCCTTTTTAATCCTTGAATCTCTTGAGAAATGTTTTCCGCTTCCATTAAATATCTGGGGTTTTTTTCCCAACTAGGTAGCTGAGTTCTCAGACAAGCGTGTTTCCATCCATGCTGAAAGCAGGCAGCCCTTCCCTGCTTAATATCTTCAGTTTAAAAGCAGGCTTAAATTCTTACATCTGTAAAGTCCTACGGAAGGCAATTAAATTGTTCTTACATAGTTCCCTTTTTAACTTAACGGGTCCGATTTTTATTTACACAGACTTTTTTGCCCTCATGGCAATGCAGTAGGATTTTATGGTGAACCTAAGTATAAACCACATGAATTAGACCATATGTCGATATTCTTAGCAAAGGACCACCAGCATCGCTCATACTACCTAACTAACCCTAGACAATTGTTAAAGTTTAGTTCACAAAACGTATCATGGACTGTATTTCAGGTACTGAGGCATTTATGACCTGTTGTCTAGCAGACTACAACTGTACTAGGGCTGGACTTCCAGAGGTAAAGTGTTTGAGGGCAGCAGATACCTGTTACCAGAGAGCTGATTCAGCTATATGGGAATAGTTAAGCCTAATATCGGAAAAGTCTGGAGGTGCCACTAGTTGTCAGGAAACCCTGGTTTTAATAGCAGCCTCTTTATTTATCTTGTTTTTTTCCGAAAGGATCTAACTTATCTTTGCCAGTGGGTAAGTATGAAAGCTGCTGCCATCAGGTTTACTGATCACTGTTGAGGGTTTTCAGAGGTTTTTTTGGTGCTTGGTTTGGGATTTTGAGATGTGTCTGAAAGGCAAGAAGGGAATTTTTTAGGATGTGGAAGATCTGGAATTTTAGAAATTAATTGCTTGCTTTCCTTATAGCATCCTCTACTACTCTTTTCTTTGTTTTCCACTCTTCTTCTATAGAGCTTTGCCTTTTTTTCTTTTCCCCTTTTCTTTTTCCACTTTGTCTTTCCTTCTCTAGTTAATTTCTTTCACATTTTTGTTGGTTGCTTCCTTTCACAGTTTTGAAGAGCTTCTTGATTAGGAGGTCGGGGCTGCCTGAAAAGCACCCTGGGCTCTGGCCCTGACCAGCCTTTAGGATCACTTGGCTGCATCTCAAAGCACTGGCTGATAGCATTCCCTGCGTGGACCCTCAAAGTGGGGTGATCAAAGCTGCCAGGCACACCTGGGCATGTGAGATAACTCCTACTTTGCTGTGAGGGTGGGCTGTGGCTATGTCTGTGGCTACCAGCTTGCAGTTCCAGCGGTTTTGCCCTCCCTATGCTAGGCAGTAGCACCGTGTGAGTCTTCATGCTTTTTGGAGCTGCTGCCACTGAGAGGATGCTCAGGGTTTGCACGTCTGTTTTTCAGTTGTGCCTTTGAGGGTGAGGAACGGAGGGGGAAACTGCCAAGTTTGTCTCGTGATGCCCTCACTTTCTGCTGAGAGTGATGTGTCATTGATGGGGGGGGTCAGCACAGGCTGCTTCAGTGTCCTGCAGTTCAGGGATGTATAATGCTGCTGCAGCAGAAGAGGATAAAATATTAACGCCATGAAGTCAGTGGCCAAACTGTTACCTGTTTCGGAGGAGGCAAAATTGACTTCCAGATTCAGCAGTCATCCCTTGTGTCTCACTGTAGGCTGGCAACACAACCTGCCTCAAGATGGGAGGGGAAAAGTGGTGTCTCTTGTTCTTCTCTTTCTGACTGGTTGAGGGGGCATGGTCCAAGGAGATGGCTTGGATCAGACCTCCTTCCATGTAGCCCGAAGTTTTGGACACTGACCAAGAAAGTTTTATTCCTGCTACTGCAGGAAAGAAGAGAGGAGCAGGGTGAGAGCTGCTGCTGGAAAGGCAGCTTCATGGCAGAGCACCGGCCTCTGCTCACTGTCGCTTCCAGCTCCAGCAACGACAGCAGCAGCAGCCCAGCTCTGCTCTCCTCTTCTCACCCATCACCACTCGTACGGCCGCAGACAAGTGAGCGTGGAGGCTGCCTGCACGGGAAGGAAGGAAGGGGTGAGCCGTTTGCATGGCAGAGGGCAGGAATGGTCCTGGTGGGGATGAGGGGGAGAGGTTTTCTGTAGAAGACACCTGCTTTCACGCAAGGGTGTTTGGCAAGAGGAGGGGTCTGGGGGGCAGGGGACATGGAGTTTGTGTGGGGATGGGAGCCACTTCTCTTCCATGTGAGTACTGGATGAGGGCGATGTGGGTAGTGTGGAGTATGAACCTCTGCGTTGCCTTGCTCTGTTCCACAGAATGGTTTCCAAGAGTTGGCTGAAGTGTTTGAGATGAATTCTGCACTGATTTCCATCAAAACTGACACGTGCAACAGAAAACACCTCTGTTGCTGATAAGATGTGATTGATTTATTAAGATCTATGAGAGTTACATCATTATACACACTGTAGTTAATGATTTCTCTGCAGTGACAGCACTCCTGCATTTAGTTGACATCCATTTTCCCTCCTGTCGTATTCAATGACTTTCTGTTGAGAAGCCCCTTGCATCCAATATGCAGCAGGCCCAATCCTTCATGAGGCTTTCTGCGATGACCAAATTGCTGTAGTGAATTCAACTGTTACCGGAGATTGGATTTCATAAATGCTGCTTCCCCGCAGAAGTCTTTGCCGTACCTCGAGTTTGCTGTAACACCCCACCCCAGGCATGTTCAGGGTGAGTCTGGCCCCTGTTTTCTTCATCCCTCAGGTTGGTCATTGGCGTTAGATACAAGGAATAGCAGAGAGAGAGCTGGGTTTGTTCAGTCTTAAGAGAAGTCTTAGGTGGGACATTAGTGATGCTTTAACTACCTAGTGGGAGACTGCAGGGAAGGAGGAGGCAGACTCTTCTCACAGTGCATGATGAAATGACAGCAGGCCACAGACACAAGTTGCAACGAGGGACATCCTGGTTAGACCTCAGGAATGTTTTTGTGTTTCTCAAGCCAGTAGTCAAGCATTAGAACAGGTTGCCCAGAGAGCTTGTGGGATCTCCGTCCCTGGAGATACTCAGAGCTGAACTGGACAAGGCCCTGAGTGGCCGGCTCCAAGTTGGTCCTGCTTTGACTAAAGGGTCAGTTGACTTCAGGAGGTCTCTTCCAACATCAGTTATTCTGTGGCAGTTTGATTACAATCAATATTCCCACAAACTGGAGAAGGCTGTTGACTTTTTAAAGCCCGCTGCTCTAGAAGGCAGCAACCTAAGAAAAGCAAAACAGTGAATGCTGTAGCCAAACAGGAAAACAAAGGCAATTTTTAAAAAGAAAACTTTATAGAAACCAACCACATGAACAAACAAATGTAAAACCCCCATGAGTTTACTGAAGTATGATAAGCAGTTTCTGCTGGGTCTAATGGATCTCCCAGAAGATACAGAGGAGAAACACTGAGTCTGAATGAGGCTGCATTAACTAAGTGACTGTAGATAATGTAAAAGGAGAAGATTTTTTTTTTTTCCTTCTCAGCTTTACCCTTTCTATGCCATCATATCTAGAAAAATGCTCTGTGGAATGAAATGTTTCATTAGTAATTCAGGAAGATCAAGGGACATTTGAAGTAGCAGAGACTTCTCTACTTTTTAAATCAGACTATAAATCTCTGCAGTTGCCTCATTTCTGCCTAAAGTGGGATCCAAGGTTGAAAGTAAGGAGTCTGTAATTCACTTCTGGAAATAATGGTATTCATAGTGAATTGATACTTGGGGCATTCATTTAGAAGAATGGGCATTATTCTCTGCCTTGCTGCTTCTTTTATGGCGTAAAGGGTCATTGACTCGATTCCCTTGTCCAGACGCGTTGACAGCAAGACTAATGCATTGAGCCGTTCTTCAAATACAGCTTAGCTGAAGGATGTGGTTGTCTCTCACGCGTGTGAGCAGTACTTATCCATGTACTTGTCCCAACCAAACTACATGAGAAGGGTGTCAATGTTTAAGGCTGGGCTGGCAGTTAAAGCGGGTAACAGATGCTCTCTATTAACCCCTTCCTTCCCCAGAAGGGAAAGGAAAGGGGACAAGGGAGAGACCTATGGGTTGGACCATTACAACTTTAATAAAACAGTAACAATGAAAAAGAGTATAATAATATTCATACTACTAATAATAGAAATGATAATTAAAAAAACTATAAAACCAGTATTGAGCTTCCCAATTATGATCACGGGATTGTGTGCTGCAGTGGCTCACAGTGCTGACAGGTGCCGGGATGTCCTGGACTGGACTCGGCAGCAGGTAGGAACCGGATTCAGGAATACACGGGTTGGGATCAGAGGGAGGAGAATGAGCAGAGTCCCACAGGGATGCTGGCCATGAAAGAAAAAGGGCTGTCCCCCATGATTCCTTAGCTTTATACCAAGTATGACGTGTATGGGATGGAATACCTCGTTGGTCAGTATTTGGTCACCTGTCCTATCTGCACTCTTCCGCAGGTGCGACCCTTTTATGACTTTTTACTTGGTTAACATAAGAGGGCTTGCGGTGGCCTTGGTTCTCATGGGGAGAAGTATAAACATGGGGCACTCTGCATACCAATCCTACTGGTACTTCAGTAGCAACTATAAACATCGAGCGTTATCAGGCCTGAAACGCAGACAGTGTCTGAAAAAACATTTAGCTGCACTTTCAGACAGTGCAGTTACTTAGAAGAGACTTAACTGAAAGAAAAACTCCTGGAAGGAGAAATAGTCCTGTTTTAGCCAAACCAGGACAGGGTGTCAGAGTTTAGAGTATTTCCACAATGTAAGCCCTGCGTTTTGATCGCTCTCGTCATTTTGTAGTGCAAAGAGGAAAGGTGTTAGTGGCAATTTTTTAGTTCTCCGTACGAACAAAACGTTCTCTTGAAAAGTTTGAATTTGGAGTCTACAGGGGCAAATCTTATGCAGAATTACAGGATCAAACAGTGCCCATTGGGCCTGTCTCACCTGTCAGTGGCAAACCTCCCAGTTATTCCAGTGGGTTGTAGGGTCTTCTTTAGCTGTTCTGGAGAGGATAATATTTACCAGTAGCTCTTGCTGTCAGAGTGCTTAAGCACATTAATATTCTGTGTATGGACCTGTCAGGTTTACAGGGCCAGTCCTGCCCTCTGTTACGCAGCTTCCTGATATAAATCTGATCGTAAACCCAGCTTTGCTTAGAGGCTTTTTTCTGGACGATGGTAACTCTGGGAAGCATAAAGCTGTTCAGCAACTGCAAGGAACCTTCTTCCCCACTAACTTGACCAGAGTTTGTTTTACACGTTGGGGCTGTAAACTACTGTCATCCATTGGAGCACTTTAAACTTGCCGAGAGATTCGTTAGTGCTCAAAGGGTCACTGGCATCAAATAGCATGCAGCCTTGGAGCCAACCTGTGAGCAGAAGTTTGCTATGTATAAAGAAAAAATGCCTGCTGCCTAGATGTAGTCCAGCCATCAACCCAGAAACCACAACCAAAGACTATCCGCATGCCTGCGTGATTCTATGTAAGTATCTGAAAATCTCAGAGTTGATTTAAATGAAGTTTCAAAGAGTGAGGGAAGATCAGAATCTCTAATCAAAGCTTTTCTTCTGTTGCCAAAGGATAGCATAAGTTTATTAGGCAGAACTGTTGAAACAACTAAAAAGCTGAATCTAATAAAATTTTGGAAGAGAAAGATATTGGACTCTGTGGGAGCTACCAATTTGTTGCCTCAATCCTTGATTTTGTTTTAATTGGAAGTGGTTGCTCTTCACATCCCTATTGTAGCTTCTGGTTATGCTGAAATAGCATTCTACCCACATAGGCTAGATTGGGAATATCTTCAAGCCAACATGGAGACCTCATGTGCTTGGTACGTACTGTCATTGAATGTCCTCTTGCCATAAGCTTGTTGATAGTTGTCTTCTAGAGGACTTTACTGATGATACTAAGCAGCAATTTTTTCTGGTAATTTAGTTTGGCAGCCAGGGTTTATCTAAAATCTGCTGAAAGAATTTGTAATGCTTTCAATGGGGAAAAAAAACTGTTTACGTGCTTCTGTGCTACCTTTTTTTAAGGGTTTCTAGGAGAGAAGTTTTTGGAATTAAAAACTTGTGTCTTCTGGGAACAAATAAAGTAGTCGGTGAGCACTGCTGCAAGATGAGGCAAAAGGAGCTTTCTACAGACAGAGGGCAATTGCCATATGCCCACAAAAGGCAAATTCTCCCCTTAATTAGGGAGTGGCATTGAGAAGGAGGTGTGTTACAAGGGTGGAAGGGTGCTGACCGTGACACCCAGGGAAGATTGTGTGTGTGTGGTCGCAGTCCTTCAGGGATGTGAGCCAGCTGCGGAGAGCCCAGCAGGGAGTTAGGCTGCTGCTGCTGGGGAAACTGGCTGCTGTTTGGAAGCACCTGATAGAAAAAATACTATGGTGCCTGCAGAGTTGGCTTAACGAGCTAACAGGATAAGTGGAATATTTGTATTCAAGAGCTGGGTAATTCTGTTAACAGAGTGAGGGTTGTAGCTAAAGCGCTGCCACTAATTAGGGCTAGATTTTCAATGTGGCGCCTGGGATTATAGCCATAATTCTGTCAGTGACAGTCATGGAGCTCAGGTCATCGTTTGCTGCTTTCACAATTTGCCCCTTCCATCCCAGTGTGCCCTGTGTTCCCAAGAATGTGAAAGAAGTCAAGTGATGGAGAGAAAGGAAGCACTTGGTCTGTGTTTATTTAGTCAATTTTTTTCCCAAACTATTTTTTTTAATTCAGCACTTGGGAGGAAATAGGAATATTCACCCATCTGCAGATCTGCTGAGAAATTCTCTAAGGAGGACGATAGAATATGAGTGATGGAGAGAAAGGAAGCACTTGGTCTGTGTTTATTTAGTCAATTTTTTTCCCAAACTATTTCTTTTTAAATTCAGCACTTGGGAGGAAATGGGAATATTCACCCATTTGCAGATCTGCTGAGGAATTCTCTCTCTAAAGAGGACGGTAGAATATGAAGCGTGAACTTGGGATGATGTCTTATATTCTCTTGCTGTGGAAAGACGCTTCACTGCTGAGCTGTGGAAAATGTAAGCCTTTTTCCACTTGCTTAGAGAGTTGTCCTGATGTTAAGAGTTCAGTGAAATCAAGGGGCAACAGTAAAAGCCAACAGAACTGTGTTAGGGGAGAATAATTTTTTGAGGAATCTTTCTCGATACCTACGCCACGTACACACAGGTCTATTGAAACAATAGCTCCAACCTGATTTAAACTGGCATCAGCAAAGCTGTGCAGAGTGGAAACTGGTACTCTGCCCCTGCGTTGTGCTGGGCAGTTTTGGACCCGTCTTACATCTTGGATGCGCTAGGGGATACGAACAGATGGAAGGAGACAGGGACAAAGCATCAACTGCTGCTTTTCCTCCTTACCATTGAATTCAGGCTATTAACCTTATTTATTTTGCTTTAAATCTACAGGCAAGTTTAGTGCTCTTGAAAAGCAGGCAAGAGAGAACTGGAGCTTGAAGCAGGCAGAGTGCAGGCAGTTACTGAACAGCCTGGCTTTTCGCCCGGCGCTGCAATGCCACGTCTTTAGCTCTGACACATCTAACAATACTTTTTCTGTTTGCTGATGCACAATTTGAGACTGAGTTGAGGCTGGTTTTCACTTGTGGTTTGAATCAAGCACAGGTTACAGCCTGCCCTTTTTGCAATGCTCCCGTCTATTGCTTTTCATCCTCAGAGACAGCGTATACAAACAGAAAATACTTTGCTGCTTTACTTTTGTAGTTTCTAGTTTTCTTTTGTTGTAGACTTCCATCTTCCGTTCAGGTTTGGAAGTGTGAGCCCCTCTGAATACTTTGATATGTTCTTAGATCTGCTTTTTTTAAAGAGAAGCTCTTGTGAATAGATAATATGGTCCAGGCTAGAGCTTTGCCAATTTACAGTACCTGACTGTTTAATCTGAATTAAATATCGCTGTAGTTACAATCTGTGCTGTCAGTATAAAATATTCTAGGTTTTAATCAGCACCTTTTAAAATTGGAGCTTGATTGGATGGAGCATTAGGTCACAGCCATGATGTTCACCCTGTAAAGTCAACAAATACGAACAGGTAGTTCGGCACTGCTTTTAATAGCATGGCCGTTTCCTCTGTTTGAAATGTAAGAAATACTGTGAGATAACTTAATTAACATCATTAAATGTTATAATTTTTTTGCAGCAGAAGCTACTGATACTCTTCACCAACAGCCAAAGCATTTCTGTAAGATTTTTTTTAAACCAGATGTTTCTTCTACTTACGGGAAAAGAAAATGTGCTTGGCTTTGCTGAATCTCCTCATGTGGTCGCAGGGGCCAGAAATGCCCTTCTGGAGAGGAAAATGTGTTACAGAGCCTTAAGACTAACGCATGACTGTGTTTCTGTGCTGTGTGTGGGAAAAGGAGCAAGTGCTTGTATTTGTCAGCTGTGCGTGTCTAGCTGTGGTAGTAGCGTGTAATAAAATTATATTAATCCTGTTTCATGTCAGCAGGACTTTTAAAAGAATTAAGTTGGACTGTACAATATACAAACACGCTAAAAGGGACTTAGTGGTGCAAGGCACTCTTTACCAGCATGCTGCACTATTACTGGTCACTGTGGTGCCCAAAAGCAGGTTTTTCTAGTACAGCAGCAGGGAAAGCAGTTACAAGAGGTTACAAGGTCTTCTTCAGGACCTGCGTTCACACTAGACTTGTGTCCAAAAGTATGTACCTCGTCGTCACCTGGAGGTACAGGGAGGCTGAGTAGGGGCACCTAAGGTATGCCCTGTAAGGCACTTTACTTTCAGGAGCAAGAGTGTTGTCCTTGTTACTCTTGCACATGTCTGGGTACAACTGGTGAAGGGTAAGGTATTTTAGGAGATATTTTTAATTAGCTGTGAGAGTCTCTATTTCTTAGTCTCTGCTTAGACAAATTTTTAATGACGGACTTGGAATTTTGCCTCAGCAAGAGCTGATGGACTGTAGTACTCTGGGATTTCTCAAGATTTTTTTTTTTTCATAACACATAGCATGGCTGAAGAGGGAGGGAGTCTAAGGGCTCCGTTTGCTAGTGTGAAGCCTGTCTCCTTTCTCATTCAGGGTCACGTAGCTTCCCTCCAGCGTTTGCAGGAACTACTCACAAGGAAAAGCGATACTAGGACAAGACTGGATTACTTTTAGCTTTCAGTCATCTCCTTCGGTCTTCTTTTTTCTCTCTACTGAAAAAATGAAAAGCACTACCAAACGTGAACCTTTTCCAGAGCTCACCACGTCCCAAGAGGCTTGGATCTGACCTCCCCGTGTTTCTCAGATAGCCATCACAGGCTCCAGCAGTTGCCTTTTGCCATGCCTCACAGATTGGGAAGCTTTGTAGCGGACCAGAAGAAGATTTTACAGTGTGTGTTTACTGGAGAATATTTTAAAAGAAGTACCGATACTTCTCTAACTGCTTGAGTGCATGCACTCCCATCAGTGGCAATGACACCGGCTCTGATTACAAGTGAGGCAAGCGAAAGGAGGTTTGAATCTGGTTCAGAAATCCTTTGGTTTCCCAAGAGATTCAGCTAGTCTTGAAGCTGCAGCTCACATCCCATCTTCTTCATGTCTAGGTATGACAGGAACATGTAATAAAAGCATATTCATCCTGTTTTGTATCAGCAGGACTTGTGAAATAATTAGGCTGGGCTGCACAATGTGCAAACATGACATTATAAACTAAAAATAATAAACTAATTCAGACTGAGCTCTCACTTCAAGGACATAAAAGAGCACTAAAGTTACTGAGGGAGAATGACATTTGTTCCTTTTCATACCAAGGACTTCAAGTCCATAGGATGTCAAGTGATGAGATAAATGTCTTTCTGTCAACTAACTATGTTTTAAGTGGTAATTGAGAAGACAGTTTTTCACCTCCCAGGGATTAAATTAAAGGTTTACTTACAGTGACGGAATTCCCAATGCAATTATATTGTAGCCACTAAAACCAGTCTGGATTTCTTTCATGATAAATGGCAAGCAGGAACAGTATGACCCATGTACTTCCCCATCCCAGGCCTGAACTTACTGAGTCCCAGTTGCTGTGGTGCTGGTGACCACGTGCCCTCCTTTGCCCTGCATCAAGTGCTCTTAGCCTTGCCCTCGCTACTGGGGACAGTCTGGCATTGCATTAGAAAATGGTGAATCTGAACTGTGGCAAATAGCGCTTTTTTCCTTTTTTTTTTATTTTCAGAAAATCAGACTTAATGTCGGGAGACTTTTCTCCCTTCCTCCCTTGCCTTTCCTTCTGATTCCTTGAAACACCAATATTAAAGTGTAATCCCTTTCCTGGCCATCCCAATATCCCTCCCAGGGGTATGTCCATGCAAAATCACTCCTTCCTTTGGGAGAGGATGTCTGCCTGCTCTCGAGCCCCCTCCGGCACCTGCCCTGCCATCCATGAGGACCCGTTCCGTGGGTGAGAAGGTGCAGCTACGGATGGGGAGCGTGGCAGATCAGTGCCGGCAGGCTGCTGGGGGACAAGGAGCAGAGGTTTGGGATGGCAGAGCTACGCGGGAGGCCTTTGGCTGCGTTGTGCGATGTCTTTAATGACACATCCTGGGTCTCAGCCCCACGATAAAACGCCTCTCTCCCTCAGCCTTTCTGCTGTGCATTCCCTTTCTTGGTTGCCTGGCCAGGAAGAAAATTGGAAAAGCTTCAAAAAAGTGTTGTGGTGTGTTTTAGATTACTAAAGGTTAAGTGCCAGACGTTATCAAAATGCCGAGAATTTTCATGTGGCACTGCATCTCAGAGAGTTGCACTGGGATAAAGTATGGAGTATATATAATTTGTTTATGCGGCCGGCTGGTGTGGGGTACACCTGCTTCACACAATTGATGGATCCTTTAGGAGCAAATAAATTTATTTTTTGTTGTTGTTTCACTTAAGGGACTGGATGTGTTATTACTGTCTTTGTATAATACCAGGCTTTGCCAGGGCAGGTTTGGCCATGCTGGGGATGCTTTGCCTATGTCAGTATTTGCGACAACACTCTGGTATAACTGTCTCAATACAATTTCACTAATGTAGGTACGGCCCCAAAAGGGTCATTTAATAGCAACGTATTTTTAAGTTTTGAACAGGCTGGTATTTGCAGGACCCCATCAGATCCACCCCAGTCTGTTCAAAGCATAGACTGTTAAACTGTTCATACCGATTTCGTGGCAGATCTAAAAACCCAGAGAAACGTTTAAATGGCAGGTAGTGATGTAGTACGAAAAATACATCTTGACAATGAAATGTTGTCATTTCTTGGTGGGATCACAACTTTGGCTGGTAGAGGTTACTGAGTTCTTGTCATAAAATTCTCAAAGTCACATCGAGTATTCCGATTTAAATGTGTCTCTATCCAGAAATGAGCGGTAGCTTCAATAAATGTATTGAAAGCTGCTTAGCTGAGAAGGCCAAAAGTGCAATTGCAACTAATTAGCTGTGATCCAGGAGGGATGTTTCTACTGGAATTTGCTCATAGTCCTACTCTACTCGGTACCCTTTTTCCCATGTAAGTAGTCTGTAAGAAACAAAATGATTATGACAAAAAGTCAAGTCCATCAGAGCCCATTTTTTTATAATGGTGTCTAAATTCAACTTGTATATTTATGATGTAGGCCTCATCTGTGTCTTGACCTGCTGGCTGTGCTGGTTGTTTAATCCCTGCTAGCTGGGCTGCAGTGCTCTCGTGCCCAGGTTTTGCACTCTCTGGGGGCACAGAGCAGCTTGTTTTCTAAGTTAAGCTTGAATACACAATATTTAATATACTGAGCAATGAGTCACAGCTGAGTGGGACTTTAGTTACTGTTTCCTGGCAGAAACTGGAACTTCACTGCATAAATGCTCTTTTTCTTTTTTTGCCTGAAAGCCCAACGGCAAGAGGGGCGAGGAGCTGTGGGTTCCCGGGAGCAGAGCGGCACTTGGTTTGACTCCAAAGTTGGTGGGAGGTAGTTGTGGTAGACCCACCTCCCTTCTCACATT